>NW_026096436.1:0-41066 GCF_023614345.1 Adelges cooleyi
CTCCAGCTCTAGCTTATGCTTCATCTCCAGCTCTAGCTCTAGCTCCATCTCCAGCTCTAACTCCAGCTCTAGATTAAGCTTCATCTCCAGCTCCAGCTCCAGCTCCAGATCTAGCTCCAACTCCAGCTCGAGCTTCAGTTCCAGCTCTAG
Source organism: Adelges cooleyi (assembly GCF_023614345.1). Classification (NCBI taxonomy): domain Eukaryota; kingdom Metazoa; phylum Arthropoda; class Insecta; order Hemiptera; family Adelgidae; genus Adelges; species Adelges cooleyi. The sequence goes on from NW_026096436.1 coordinate 151, forward strand.
CTCTAGCTCCAGCTCCAGCTCTAGCTCCATCTTCAGCTCTAACTCCAGCTCTAGCTTAAGCTTCATCTCCAGCTCTAGCTCTAGCTCCATCTCCAGCTCTAACTCCAGCTCTAGCTTAAGCTTCATGTCCAGCTCCAGCTCCAGATCCAGCTCCAGGTCTAGCTCCATCTCCAGCTCGAGCTTCAGTTCCAGCTCTAGCTCTAGCTCCAGCTCAGCTCTAGCTCTAGCTCCAGCTCCAGCTCTAGCTCCATCTCCAGCTCGAGCTTCAGTTCCAGCTCTAGCTCTAGCTCCAGCTTCAGCTCTAGCTCCAGCTCCAGCTCGAGCTTCAGTTCCAGCTCTAGCTCTAGCTTCAGCTCCAGCTCTAGCTCCATCTCCAGCTCTAACTCCAGCTCCAGCTCTAGCTCCATCTTCAGCTCTAACTCCAGCTCTAGCTTAAGCTTCATCTCCAGCTCTAGCTCTAGCTCCATCTCCAGCTCTAACTCCAGCTCTAGCTTAAGCTTCATCTCCAGCTCCAGCTCCAGATCCAGCTCCAGGTCTAGCTCTAGCTCCATCTCCAGCTCTAACTCCAGCTCCAGTCTAGCTCCATCTCCAGCTCGAGCTCTAGCTCCATCTCCAGCTCTAGCTTATGCTTCATCTCCAGCTCTAGCTCTAGCTCCATCTCCAGCTCTAACTCCAGCTCTAGCATAAGCTTCATCTCCAGCTCAGATCCAGCTCCAGGTCTAGCTTCATCTCCAGCTCGAGCTTCAGTTCCAGCTCTAGCTCTAGCTCCAGCTCCAGCTCTAGCTCCATCTCCAGCTCTAGCTCCATCTCCAGCTCTAACTCCAGCTCTAGCTTAAGCTTCATCTCCAGCTCCAGCTCCAGCTCTAGCTCCAGCTCCAGCTCCAGGTCTAGCTCCATCTCCAGCTCGAGCTTCTGTTCCAGCTCTAGCTCTAGCTCCAGCTCCAGCTCTAGCTCCATCTCCAGCTCTAACTCCAGTTCTAGCTTAAGCTTCATCTCTAGCTCTAGCTCTAGCTCCATCTCCAACTCTAACTCCAGCTCTAGCTTAAGCTTCATCTCCAGCTCCAGGTCTAGCTCTAGCTGCAGCTCGTATAGTGAGGAAACAAATGGGAAGACGAAAAAAAATAACTAATATCATGAGCCATGTAGTCTTTATGGACCCAACGGTGTCATACACAACATGTGCACTTATTTTTTTCGCCGCGTAGGGTCTCTAAATTAATAGTGTAAAGTAACCGTAGGTCGATGGGCCCTACATGGCGCTTAACCTGTTAATATGATCCCGGACATAGTGAACTCCAGCTCTAGCTTAAGCTTCATCTCCAGCTTCAGCTCCAGATCCAGCTCCAGGTCTAGCTCCATCTCCAGCTCGAGCTTCAGTTCCAGCTCTAGCTCTAGCTCCAGCTCCAGCTCTAGCTCCATCTCCAGCTCTAAGTCCAGCTTCAGCTCTAGCTCCATCTTCAGCTCAACTCCAGCTCTAGCTCTAGCTCCATCTCTAGCTCCATCTCCAGCTCTAACTCCAGCTCTAGCTTAAGCTTCATCTCCAGCTCCAGCTCCAGATCCAGCTCCAGGTCTAGCTCCATCTCCAGCTTGAGCTTCAGTTCCAGCTCTGCTCTAGCTCTAGCTCCAGCTCTAGCTCATCTCCAGCTCTAGCTCCATCTCCAGCTCTAACTCTAGCTCTAGTTAAGCTTTCTCTAGCTCTAGCTCTAACTCCATCTCCAGCTCTAACTCCAGCTCTAGCTTAAGCTTCATCTCCAGCTCCAGCTCCAGCTCCAGCTCCAGGTCTTGCTCATCTCCAGCTCGAGCTTCAGTTCCAGCACTAGCTCTAGCTGCAGCTCCAGCTCTAGCTCCATCTCCAGCTCTAACTCCAGCTCTAGCTTAAGCTTCATCTCTAGCTCTAGCTCTAGCTCCATCTCCAACTCTAACTCCGCTCTAGCTTAAGCTTCATCTCCAGCTCCAGGTCTAGCTCTAGCTGCAGCTCGTATAGTGAGGAAACAAATGGGAAGACGAAAAAAAATAACTAATATCATGACGCCATGTAGTCTTTATGGACCCAACGGTGTATTATGTCAATAACGCCACGTAAGGTCTTTAGGCCCTACATGTGCAACTTATTTTTTTCGCCGCGTAGGGTCTCTAAATTAATAGTGTAAAGTAACCCGTAGGGTCGATGGGCCCTACATGGCGCTTAACCTGTTAATATGATCCCGGACATAGTGAACTATTCCCTACACACCCAGAGCCTAGAAGATCAGTGCGTGCGCAGGTTACGAAAGTCCCAATCTTCACCATACAAGAGCTCGAAGTGGCGAGTCATAGGATAAAGATGGGAAAGGCCCCTGGGCCTGATGGGATCCGAATGAAGTGCTGAAGGTAGCACTCAAGGTGAAACCGCAGTTTTTTGTAGATATCTTTAACAACTGCATGAAGGATGGCATCTTTCCCTACGCCTGGAAACACGCAAATCTCGTTTTGCTACCGAAACCCGAGAAACCGACGGGGCTAGCAACCAGCTATAGGCCACTTACCATGTTGGACACCACGGGGAAGCTGTTAGAGCGAACCATATACAACAGGCTAGAAGGATTCATGGAGGCTGCAGAAACTGGACCAGTTCGGGTCCAGTTACCGATAACCAGTTCGGGTTCAGGAAGCGAAGATCGACGGTGGACACGGTTAGCAAGGTCATGAGCATAGTTAAGGACGCCAATAATGGACCCTTAGCAAAGAGAAAGCTATGCGTACTCATTACACTTGATGTTGCCAACGCCTTCAGCAGTGCCTCCTGGGAGGTAATTGATTCAAAAGATGGTGCTTGAATCCTGGTCAGATTTCTGTGAAGTTACTTGAGCGACAGGGTACTGATTTGTGGGAATGACCATAGAGTGCGACTGACGAGCGGCGTACCGCAGGGGTCGGTCCTCGGACCGCTCCTTTGGGGAATAATGTACGACTCGCTTCTGAGAACAGAAATGTCGGAAGACGTGGACATAGTAGGAAGAGGAAACACCACGACCCTGCTGGAAGAAGTAGTAAACGACGCCCTGGAAAGAGTATGGAGATGAATGGAAAGAGCCAAACTACGCCTGGCGGCTCATAAGACAGAGGCGATCGTACTAACGACGAAAAGGGATTATCGAGATCCAGAGTTTGTATTAGGTGACCAAACTATCAGGACAGGAAAGACCTACTACTAGGAAAGTGGCAGACACGGTGGGATGCTGCGCAGACCGGAAGATGGACTCAACGCCTTATCCCTGAAGTTAAGAAATGGACTGAAAGAAAGCATAGAAATCTGAGCTATTATCTAACTCAAGCGCTATCGGGACATGGTTGTTGTAATCAATCCCTGCATCGCAGAAATAGGGCCGAAAATTCAGCTTGTTCACTATGCGGGGACCAAATCGATGATGCCGAACATACGTTGATTAAGTGTGATGTGTGGCACAATTGGAGGCGGGAACTAAACCTGGAAATTGGCATGGAAGTCACTCTGGATAATGTAGTGGGGTTAATGTTAGAGAGCAGAAGGCAATAGAGATTAGTGACGGAGTATATGGAAAAAGTTATGGCCACGAAATTTCGAGAAGAGAGAAGGCGGCAGAATGCAGAGAGGCTTAAAGATCACATAGTATAGTTTTATTTTTCTTAATAGCTAAGTCAATTGTGGGTCGCAGACCAAAACATGGGTGGTTAGAGGCCCCCAAATAATATGTAAATTAATTTTTGTATAGAGTGCATTCTAAGTAATCGTTTTTTTTCTAGCAATAAACGAGACGAGACTGGGGGAAGTAATGTCTGATGACGAGTCCCTCCCAGTCTTTGTAATTTACTTAAAAATTAAAAATAAAAGCTCCATCTCCAGCTATAGCTCCATCTCCAGCTACAATCCTATCTCCAGCTCCAGCTTCAATCCTATCTCCAGCTCCATCTTCAACTTAAGCTTCAGCTTCAGCTCCATCTTAATCTCTAGCTCCAGCTTCATCTCCATCTCTATCTCAAAATGCGTCCTTCGGTGATGTCGCGTTTACAAATTTAACCACGAAGGGCTGTCCACATGGGTCAATTTTAACTTCTCACTTATGTGGAACCTAATATTCGACGACTTCCTTAGTTCTGTTACACTTTCCGGAGTACACGTCATTGGCTACGAAGGTGATAGTATGGTTTTAGAGGGAGCCTACACGAGACCGGACGTTGAGCACAAAGCTAACGTAGAGCTTGCCGTGGCTAGCAAATGGAGGACGTGAAACAATCTTTGATTTTCGTGGAAAAGACCGAAGCCATGGTGCTGACAAGTGTTTTCCGCTAATCCGGATGAACGGCGCCTTCAAATCACCACAGGTCATGGCGTGTTAACTCCCGCCAGACTTTCAAGTTCGTAAAACTATAATAGTGAGCAAGTGCCAAATGCTAAATCTGTATTGGAAAAGGTGTTATCGTAATGCGTGGGCTCAGAAATAAAACAAATAAATTAAAGAAATCACGTTATTGTAAAATCAATACCTACCTATGTTACAGCTTGAACATTTATTATTAAAAATATGTTTGATAAATTTATTAACTATTTTGGATATTATTTTCATTTCTTCGTATAACACACTACTACAAAGTGTAAAAATGAATAGTTTTGACGCTCAGTTAAAAATCAGTTTATAGGAGATAGATACAATATACTTCAAAATTTCGACACGTTTTTGCTTAAATTTTTTAGTACTACTACTGAATCGTCATAAACTATTTTAGAGCTAAATTATTATTTATTTAATTTACTATTCTATGAATAAGTTGCTACAATATCCTCTTGATATGATAAAAATAATTAAAAAAACCTAAATTTTAAATTTACATGCACATCAATCAATAGGGATGAAACTTATTTGCCTGCGTGAAAACAGTATAAATTATATGAAAAAACGCAAAAATTAGGTGGAAAACTTGATGTTTTGACTCTAAATATGCACAAAATGACATACTAATTATTTTTTTTTAATTTTTAAAAAATAAGTATTATAAGCAAGCGATTCACGTTGGTCCAATATTTTAAAGATTTTTCCTAATGTTTTCCGAAAATATTGAAAAAAAATTACAATAATAATTGTAAGAACCATTTTTTTCGTCCAAAAGTGTGTTTTGATCGTCCTGTGAATTTTCACATTTAGCCCTTACGCCAAAATGGGAGGAAGCCGTCTTTTTATTTTTATAAGCCGACGTGTATATTATTTATTGATTTTAAAATACAAGTGTTTTATTGTTTACTTAAATTATTTTAGTCTACGTGTACAAAATAAGGTTGTAAATCGTTACTTTGGTGATACAAAACTAGAAACTAATAATTGGATTGCAAATACAATTATATTTATTGATTTTAAAAGGCATATTTTTTAACAGCGTTTATTTGTGTACATGTAAGTGTGTTTCGTATTTATCTTATTTATTTTAGTCTAAGAGTACATAATCAGGCTTTAAAATAAAATGACACGTTCACAGATAATAATTGGTATCAAGTTGTTAATGTATACTTGTTTTAAAAAAAATATACAGAATATTATGTTAGTTAATCTACACTATAAATCGGTAATTCGTTGCTAATTATATTTCAATTATTCCTGATAATGACATTTCCTGTGCCGTCGTATGCGAAGCCTAAATCTTTGAACCATTTGCTTGACATAGCATCGTCTAAACAATCGATTTGGCTTCCTCCATATTCCAGCTTAGTCATTTCCTGCGGTAACAGCTGGTGGCTCTTTTTGCAAAAATATTCTGCGTTTGGATCCACTGGCCACCTTTCTCTGTAAGACTGAACGACGCAACTACTTGTTAAGAACCAATGTATGTTCTTCTTGTATACATCCAAGATATATCCGTTTATGGTTTTTAATTCGTGATCGATCCCGTTCTCGTCGAAGCCGCGTGTAGACCATCTCGACCACATAATCGGCCGTATAGTTTCAATAAAATCGGTCAATTCTCTCGTGGCGACCAATACGTTTAGCTGAGGTTCCAACTGCTGACCTAATGAGTAAATTAAGTCCAACGCGTCTCTCATGCATTTGAACCTCGACGACACGCTGTTTAGTTTGATCAGCACAAAATCAAAACAATCGCAATACCTTTTGAACCAAGAGGCGGACGTCCTTTTTTCAGTTTGGCAAACCCCTATTAAATGTTCTATGCGAAACCTGTAGTTATGAATAATCACAGCGTACTTACACATAAGCATATTCCAGATCTCCATGTATTTTTCCACGACGTTGGAATTGTCGATCGGGTTCCGGCTCGATAATACGGCTTCGGTTATTACGGATGTTGGATTCATTATTACTGGGCGATTATCATTAAGTACCACGATTTCAACGTCCATATACCGCCATCCAGAATGACGCACCAACCTGTTTAATTTGTTAGCTAGTTCCGTTTTTTGTAAATCGCTCATATCGTTCGACACAACGCGTGTAAAACCAAAAACAGCAACCCAAACTAGTATTGAAATCAACGTTTGTGCATGCATTATCGTTACGTATAAAAAAAAAACACACAGCAGCACTGATCGACGAAAAAAATTAACTGCAGAACACTGTGTATGAAAAATTATATTTATTTGATTTTTTTGTTTAAGCACATGCTGAAATTATTTGCCACTTGTGTTCCCGCAAGCTTTTGATATACATGCATCGCGACAAAAAAAAAACAAAGAATCAACTATGATTTTTCCTGTAAAAAAAAAAAAATTAAGAGTATCGACACTTCTTGCAGATGACTTCTCTGGAAGAGGCACAACTCCTCCAAAAGATGTTAATAGATTTTTAAATTTGTGTATTAATAATGGATTGAAGCTTAATGCATCTAAATGTGTTTATATTACATTTTGTCGTAAGAAATCTCTACATGATTTCAGCTACTATATCGGTGACGATAAACTGGTACGTGTTGATTTCTATACATGATCTTGGGATAACCTTTTCATCAGACCTGTATTTTAGCACACACATCAATAAAGTAGATGGTAAATCTTAAAAACCCTGGGATGTATTAAAAGAACTTGTGGGGAGTTCTCTGACATTAGATGTCTAGTGACGCTATATACCTCTCTTGTTAGGTCAATAATGGAATGTGGTTGTATTATATGGAATCCTACACAAATTGGCCAAATTAAAAAGTTAGAGCTCAAATTATTTCAACACAAATAGGTAACCCTACCGCCTCTATGAATTCCTGGTGTCGGTTTGCCTAAAATAACAACCCAATTCACGATTGCTAAGTTGATGGCCGGCCGTCGGTGGCTGTTGCTATGCAAATCAACAATCGACTTTTGCTGTAAAATTTATCAAATTTACTTTTTAAGGGCTCTAACCCTGCGGGTAGTACATCTGGAGAGACCTCACGTTGTAATTGCTAAATCACGCCAGATTTAATCATTTTGTCATGAAGTTTACTTGAGATACTACAAGACACTTTTTAAAATTTTTAATTTTAACCCTTTAAAAATTTGATATTAAAACTTGAAATTTTATAAAATGTTAAAACGTTTCTTTTTCATAGTAAGAAAAAGATATCAAAAAAAAAAAATACCCTATAGGATCCCAAGTACACTTCATAACAAATGCAAATCTGTTTTCAGATTACTAATCGGATCACTGGTTCAGCTTGTGCGATGAAAAAAAAATTTACTATTGCTATTATATTAACTAAAATTAAAATCACTTGTTTCTTAAATATTGCCTATACAAAACTCCTTAAAAATGGTCAGTATAGAATTCCCTTAATTTGTGTATTATGCATATGTGCTATGAAAGTAATGTTAGTATTAAAGGTAACACTTAGGTCATCTACATTATCTAGTCTACGAAGAAGATAATTATTAATGAGGTATTTATGTAGTATGGGATTTTTTTTTAGAGTATATGATAAGACTAAACATTAATTTACATTGAGAATCATACCATTATTATAACGCCAATCGACAAATTCGAGAATATGAGTCTAAAAGCAATCAGCATCATAGGCAGTATTAACTGGCATAAACAATTTGGCATTGTCACAGCATAATTTAACAATCTGGAATACTTTATTTAAAAATAATTTAAACCATGATACAATAGGATTTAAATATACCAATAGTTTCTAATTTCGTATACGTAATGTATGGTCCATGTTATTGAATAATGGTGTAAATAGTGTCTAGCTTAGAATTAGATACAAAAGAATCCATAGGTAATAGACTGCTTAAAGATCGCGAGGTTGGTGACTGTAGATCTTCCATTTCAAAATCCTTGTTGTTCATCAACAAAAACATTTTTAAACATTGGAGTAATTGTTAATTAAAAATTTTTTTAAAACATTAAAAACAATTTTAATGTTAAAAAAAACCAGTACAGTGGGGTCGGTGCATAGTGGGGACGGAACATAGTTGGGTCGGGGCATATTGGGGACGGGGAGGTCACAGGTTTACAGGAATTTTTAAATCTGAAAGTGATAAAATCACTTTCGAAAAAACGCTTCGATGCAAATCGGTAGTTAGTATTTTCAAGCCAGTACAGTCCAAACCAAGCACAGTATAAACCAGCAAAGTTAGAAAGTTTTAAGTGGAGGTTCTGTATTTACAAATGAGCATCAAAGCGTTAATTTGAAAGTGATTTTATCCGAGAGGACTAGTACAGTAGAGTATTGGCATAATGTAATCAAAGCAATGAGGAAACGGAGAGGTCACAGCTCTACAAGAATTATTATAAATTAAAGTGATAAAATTGAATAAAATCGCTTTCAAATAAACGCTTTGATGCTCATTTGTAAATACAGAACCTCCACTTAAAACTTTCTAACTTTGCTGGTTTATACTGTGCTTGGTTTGGACTGTACTGGCTTGAAAATACTAACTACCGATTTGCATCGAAGCGTTTTTTCGAAAGTGATTTTATCACTTTCAGATTTAAAACTTCCTGTAAACCTGTGACCTCCCCGTCCCCAATATGCCCCGACCCAACTATGTTCTCCCCCCACTATGCACCGACCCCACTGTACTGGTTTTTTTTTTTTTGCAAAAACTTAGTGGACCAAATAACACATATGATGTTAAATGTTCACGAGATTTGATCTAGTCATAAAATAAAGTATTATCATTTATGACTTAATTATTATTAAAATTTATCTTAATAGTAATAGTACATAGTATTAAAATAATGAAATATTTTATACAAAATTAGAGCTACAAGTTGATAAACTAAAAAATTAAAATTAGCACGAAGCAGATTATCTAATATTAGACAATTTAAACAATCAAGCCTGAATCTCTTATATAATATTAGACAATTTAAACAATCAAGCCTGAATCTCTTTATATGAATAACAGTATAACAATATACAAAACATTAGTTTTCCTTTAAAAAAATTGTGTAATAAAAAATACATTTTGAGGCGGTATACTGCATAAAAACCAACACTTAATCTGAATCCAAAAAACAACAGTCCTCTTCATTATTTGCAGGTAGTTGGACCTTATAATACTCATAGTTGACCTTCGGTAAGGTTATATAACACAGGCTATAAAATAACGAGATAACGACAGTGGTTTTGTCGTATCGTTTTTTTCCCAATAAATCGAGTGTCTACTATAATCAGTTACACGATTTAATCGCCTGTGATATCATGTAATAAACACAATATTATGATACCGATCATTGGGCCCTAACCTAATCTAACACGGATAGATGTTACCAACTGAAAGTTTTTAGTGTCTGTTCGTTTCTCACATCTGGTACACTGGGTTTTTCGTAAAACAAAAAAAAAAAAAATTGAATTTGTGTAAACTTTAAGTCAAAAGTGGTACTGGAGCACAAAACCTAATTGTATCATTCTGCATAGATATACATAAAATTGTTTTAATGATTTGATCAATTTTTTTTAAAGAGTTTAGGTGTTTTTGTTAAAATATACGAAATCTGCGAAAACACAGTTTCCCGGCAATTAAAAAGAACTGTAGTGCCGAATTTTTTTCCCGTTTTATATGTTATGGGTACATATGAGTTCCAACTACTGGCAAATTTTCAACCCAAAAGTTTTAAAATTACCGCAAAAAACCCCGAAAAACAAAAAAAATTGTACCCCCCCTAGGGGGTGGGAAATGGGTATAGTTTAAGTTTGACACAACTGACGTGTGCGGGCATACCAAATAATTTTTTTTTATACATTTCAACTCGATCCGACTCTTTTTCTCGAAATTATAGCCAGTAAAAGTTCTAACTTAAAAACTCGTACGGTTTTTTTTTGGTTTTTTCAACTTTCGTCTGTGAAGAATTAAACTTTTTCAACTTTTACCCCCCCTAAGTACCAACTAGATGAAATTTGCGATTTATAGAGTTGCTACTCGAAGGAATTGGTCCAGTATTAAAAAAGTTACAGTGTATACAAGAGGTTACCGTATTAGGAAGTGGGCCGGGCGTGAGGCACTTCAGGACAATTTACTATTGTTATTAGTTTTCCAAACAATTTTATACTTAGTTTCTTACACGAAAACACAGTTTAAGACGTGTTATTCATTGAAATAAGAAGAAAACATATTATTTTGACGTGATGTTTTGTAGGCTTGCTCAAACAGTTACCTCATAGTCATATACCATTTGCACTAAATAAGAAATGTATCCAAAACAAAAACAATTTCGTACCCATTGACCTAGATATATTATTTTAAGTGTCTAAAATTTAAACAGAAAAAAACCTTAATAATTTTCAATTACTAACGATAGTCCTCTAGCCTATTTCTCAAAATGCTAATAACACCATAAATATTTATACAAAACTTGGTTTTTTACTGGATATCTATGATATACCTTATACATATTTAAAGAATATACTTATGATATTTTTTTAAATTTTATCTAGAACGATTTTTTTCCAACGTGTGCACAACTCTTCAACCAGAGGCCCAAATTTAGGTTTCCAATTGAAGTATTAAGTGTAAAAACATGTGTTATTTATCATTGTTTTTGGCGTTTTTTTTTCTCGGGTTCGTATGGAAGTGAATAACATGTGAGTAATAGCCCACGCAAAAACACTTTTCTAAATCAATACACAACCACAAAAATAATTTTACAAACTTGGAATTTAGCACACGATAACGTGTTGAAAAGTAATATGAAATCAAAGTACTTTTAAAATAAAAATATGTAGGATTAATTTTCGTACTCTGAATTGTTCTTACATAAATCTTATTTAAGCCAACTCAATACCAATGTGATTTGTGGCCAGCCAGAATATGTTGATACAATTAGGGTTGATCATCTGTCTATATAAATGTATTGCTATAGTAACCTATATATTGTTGTTAAAAATATAATAAAATATTTCCATTGCCTGTTTACTCACTCACACAATATAGCAAATGTGTGAGTAGTCATGGAAATTGACTACGGTCAAAGTGTAATTTCTCCCTTATTTTGGGAATTTCCTTAATAACGAAAAAGTTTAATCACCGATTTTTATTAAAAAATGTTACATGTTATTGTTCCATTCTAGATAATAATATACCTTTGGTCTAATTATCCCGACCTAAATGTCTAAAACTTTGCTTCGAAAAGTGAAATAAAGTAAAAGAATCTATATTTTTTTATTGGAAACGGTTTAAACTCCACACAAACATGGAATTAATTCGACAATGTTTTAAGAAGAACGCCAAAATTACTAAACTGCATAAAAAAAATAATTTAGTCGCCATTAAAAAATGAAAAATAATACAATAATATTATTGTCCTAATTGGACACTGCTGTTCGATGGAATAAAAATAAACTAATACTTAATAACTGTCCTATATATCCCTTGTAGTGGTCGTATAGTTTTAACATCTTAATGGAATTAAAAAATATATATTTTGTACGACGTACATCATCGGTTTTGTTTTATGTTTTACCTAAATAAGTTCATATTTAAGTAAATAAATCAGAAAAAGTTAAATTTGAACAGCTAACAAAAACGAAACTATTAGAGATATTAACAAAACCGAAATTTAACCAAAACCTTTTAAACGAAAATATTTACAAATAAAAAATAATAATCCAATTTATCTAATTAGACAATAAAAAAAAATCGTTTAAATGCTTTACAATTATTGTAGAAATTGCATTTAAAAAAAAGTTCAAAGGCTACGGCTCTTTTAATTGATATTATAAATTTCAAAGTTCAATCAAATTCTATTTTACTAAAAAGAAATATGCATATCTAAATATTATATGTATATCTTTATTATACCGGTTGCTATAAGAGATTTTACAAGCACCCCTTCCTGAATCCTCTTACCGAAGGGGAAAAATTACAATGACCTTGAAATAAAATTCTATAATAAAAATGTGGTATTTGAGTATCAAAACTTAATAGTATTATTCTGAATAGATGTCGATTACATTTTTTAATGATTTGATCATTTTTTTTTTTAAGACCATAGGTGTTTATGTTAAAGTACACAAAATCTGCGAAAAACACAGTTTTCCGGCAATTAAAGAAAAACTGTAGCTGAACAGCGGGTCAGTCGTCGTTGATATTATCACTAGGCGCCCCCACGCCACCTCCTTGGAATGTATTTTTTCATGTTACGGCAAAAATCCACAAAATGATATGTGTCTAAAATGTTTGTTATTATTATCAATATTACTGTTTTATGAAGTGTATTAATTTTAAAATACATGTATGCGCGTATTTGTGAAAATGTCCGTAATTATTTTTTCACTAGTTTAAAATAAAATATTGGCTGCAATAAAACTTGTGATTTATAGAATTGCTATTTTGTCCAGAATTAAAAAAGTTAAATTTTTTAAAGACAAAAAAATGCCCACATCATTGTAAAACCAATAGTATCGCTGGTACGCATTGAAGCTAAAAACCAAAAATGATTCACATAAATTGTAATATTTTTATTTTTCCAGAAAATCGTCAATAAGTCGGATTGGCCATGTATTTCTTAAGACCTTGAATTTGTTATCGTCTTTTAAACTTGAAAAAAACGTTTCCTATATTTTCATTTATGTAAACAGTGGAAATGGAAACGCACACCAAATCACCCAAGTGTTTTTCTGAAGTAAAAAAATTGTGTTTTCAAGTTAACGCTTAGACGAGAATTCGATAAATATCACTTCCATAGAAAATCATATTTTTAAATCTTTGTTTACTTTTGAAACACACGTGCCAATTTGCGAAACTATACAAAACCCTCACTCTCTAACAATTAAAATAATTTGTACACCTATGTCATTGTCTTATCATTAATGGCTTATTGGTTCGTATCCGCCATATTTTATGATCACCGCCTTTTTAAATATTTAGAAATTGAGTGGAATACAAAGCAATTGGGGCATTTTTAAAATTGATAAAACTTTTTTTAATTTACACTAAAACCAAATGATTTCATCATAAGTTAATAATGGAATGAGTACAGTTAAATTTTCAAAATTTAATTTTTCTTTTGATTTAGGAGTTTACTCATCTCATTTTCGAACTACGATGAAAACTTAGTTTTTTTTTAGTGTCCATAAAAAAATATATTACCAGTTTAAAAATGTCTATCGAAAAATATTTAAGATAGCGATGACTTTAAAATTGGTGGGAAAATTAAAAAAAATTAGAGACCTCATTTTAGGCCAAGATGAACCAATAAGTCCAATGGTATTAGAATCCCACGGGGTGAGGTATATATATATATATATATATATATGTGTAAATGTATTTATATGTATATAAATATACAGGATTATTCATTAAAAATAGGTAGTAAAATTTCTAGTATTTCTTTTTTGGAAATATTTTTGATTATCATATTTTACAATATTGTGAAACTACTGCTAATAATTATTATTATTATTATTTTTTTTTTGTAATTTATTTACGATAAGACGTTCCTAGCTAGTGCTATCTACATCTAAGGATAATATACTATATACAGATACATTTTTAGCATTTTATAACATGATAGTAGTACCACCACGTTAGCCTTTCATCCAATGTGACTCCAAGATATTTGACTGAAGGTTGCCAAGGTATGGGCTCATTATCAAATTGTAATGGTACCGGAGTACAATAACGACGTAGGCTAAAAATAGCCGGATGACACCCGTGAAATAATTACAAACTGCCGCGTTTTGTGTTGAAGCAATAAATGAATTTAAAAAGAAAAACGAAATTGCCACATTTCTCATTACGGCTAATAAAATATTTGATTTGAAATGGCAAACTGCCTCAAAAATCAAATATGACAGTTAGGTCTGTTAAAAACCCATTGCTAAATAGCCATAACCTTAAATTGTGGTGTCTGGCTGAGACTTAACTAAGTAGATTGCAATTAAAATAAGCATAAGGTAACAAAAATAATTGCAAAATATTAAAATTAAAAATTAATCATTTGGGAGCAGGTTCAATCTTTAAGTTATATTTCCTGTAAAACTTTATTTTTTGACTTGTTGCAGTTTTGTTTAAAGGATGCGACATTATTCGTGTTAACTGTATGCAATAATTATAGGCTAGTTTTAAGTGCATTGTTGTCTTTAAGTGCTTTTATCAATACATATTTATATTTTTAATATATAAAATATACCATCGGTGACAATGTCATATTAACAATTTTATGCGTTTCTAATGAAAATGATTTTATCACATTCAGTCATTTCGGTCAACTCAAGTCCCAATCCCAATTTTAACGGCTTTTCCCTTTGTGAATATCCGTCGATAGCCATACTTAAGATATGGTTACTATTTGTTTTACGGACTATTAAAGGCAGTAGTTTAAAAAATATCTATGCGCAAAAATTGTATGTAAATAGTATATCCGATTTGATAACATTTACAAGTTTTGACAATTCGCTATGCCCTTCGAATTTTCAACGTAAAAAGTAACACTAAGATGTGAAATTCGAACATTGACAATTTTATATATTGTTATTGTCGTTGGAACGGCGTATTTTTCTGCTTGAATTTATGAATATTTATCGATGGAAAAAAATGTACTAAAACATTTACATGTGTGCACAAGTGGCGAAATTGTATGATAACCGAAAATATTTTCGATTTGTTATAACCTTAGAATTTTCTGTATAAAAAATTTTATCGACAAAATTGCACATGGAAAAAACCCGAAATTTCGACAATCCAGAGAAAGGCTGAAAGTTTTTAAAATTTTGTTTGGCGCAATTTTAAGATTTTAGAACTGGAAATTAGCCTAGAAATAGGTCTAACAAACATCATATATCATGTGTAGAAAAAAAATATCCATACCTAAGCTTTATCAGTGTAACCTAAAAGTAGGACAACGAATGATACGAATTTTGATTGTATCTATATATTATTAAATCATAGTAATTTGATCAATTATGGATAATTAGGACCACGTGTTTAGGCATATATTTCAATCATAATAACGCAAAGATCTAGTAATTTCAACCTAACAAATACACTTAGTTAACTCAGTGTAAATGGTCGCTAAGAAAAAAAAAAAAAAAATGATTCAACATAAGCCTTAAAATACGTGATATACTATAGGAACTACTTAAATACTATAATTTTAATGGTCGATGTATATTTATTATTGATCGTTGTCAACAATAAAATCAGTCGACATATAAAACCATTATATGAAAAAATCCATATTTAATTTACTTGGTCAGAAGTCGTAAGTCTGTTTCAAACTTCCTACATACTAAATATAGCACTTGTTAACATAGGGACATAGTAGGAAAACTATAGCAAGAAAAAAAATTCAACTTTCACACTTCCAACATGCCAGTGTATCTTTACACGAACCATTCACTCAAAGTTTCCTCTTAAGTTAAGATTTTGAAATTTTAAAAATAGATTAAGCAGGGGTAGTTTAGTATACTGTAAAAAAATTGAGCCCTTAACAGTAAGCCTTTTTAAAAGGGAAACATTTCAAAGTTATCATTTTTATTCCTGACACATTCACTCACTCATCATCAAAATTATGAAACACTTCTTGTATAGGTAGAAACGTTAAATTTGGCACAAAGGTATGTCTAAGGTATAGTGTAACTAAAGGGGAAAATCTAAGTTGCATTTTTCTCAAAATTATTGCCGCTATGAATGAAGCATATAACAACATTATCAAATGTATTCACTTAGGAGTTACGTGGATGATAGAAAGGAGATAAATCAGAAGAAAAGAAAAAAGGTTCGGATACCCACAAAAAAAAGTAAACCCATCAAAGTAGTGGAATCTACATTGCGGCCAAGTCTTTTTTAGCCTCATTCAGGACCTGTATCATTCGGATACCGGCCAAGTGTTAAGCAATACAAATAAAAGAGCAATGCTGCTCATAAAAGTAGCAGTGAAGTGAGATTATGAACTAAAGAAATAGCATACTATCCACAATGTATATTACTACTTTGATAGGATGAATTTTTTTGGGAGGGGGTCTGGAACTTAACACTTTTTCACTGTTAGATTTTTGTTGAAGATTTAAATACTTTTTAAGTTTAAAAGCGAAAAAATTTAAATTCTTAATGACGCATCCGAGATGACGTCTAAAGAGACAATGGTGTCGCGACTTAATAGTAAAATAATAAACTAAAATAAAAAATCGAATTTTCCAATTTAAGTGCCACTAATGGGTGACTTCTTTATCAAATGTATTATATGCTTGTAATAAATATTAACACATATACATATTGTGCTTGAAATTGTACAGATTGTATATTTTCTTAATAAAAAAAAAAAAATTTTAAATACTATAATTTGCGGTATGACTGATTCGAACCAGGTATACTCCGCGTTATACTTGAGTATATATTTTTGTCAACTTACAGTAGTTAGAGATGTTTTAAAATCGATTTTAAAACATCAACCATAAAAGAGGCCGGGTTGTTAGCCCGACGCCTCAACGACTCTCTACCAAAGAACTGTAGAAAAACAGTAGAATAGGGATTTTAATGCTCAAATAGGTAAAGAAGCAACCTTCCGACCAACCATCAGACATGTAAGTTTACACATCACATTTAACGACAAGGCTTGAAGCTGACTGACTTTTCTATGTCCGACAATTGTATAATCAGTAGAACATATTTCCCCAGGGAAAATATTCATAAACATACTTGGACCTCACCAGATGGGAAAATGAAAACCCAAAATAACCCCGATATCATTTTAAAGAGGTACCAAACGTGCATATAAAAAGTCAGAATATACAGAGGTGCAGACGGGAACTCTGATCACTAGTTAATGATCGCATGCTTTGTGTTGACCTTCTCCGTTAATTAGAGGAATAAAAAGTATTACATATAAACGTAATGTTTAATATATTTTGTTTGTTTAAATGATACCACATAAAGTATAGCTGTACTGTGCGTAGGTTAAGTATAAGCACCTAACCTAAAGTTTTATATTTTACTATTATGTTTAGTAAATGACGGCATGTAAAAACCAAATATTCATATAAAAAACAAACATTGACAATACAAATATGAAATTGATGGCTCTTTTTTACTTTCGACGCTTCAGTTTCTATCAAAACCGATGAAATCATTTAGTTTTACTTAGCTTTTAAAGATATACACTCGTATAACATATTACTAAGTAAGCATATTTTTACACCTTCATTACAATATCGCTAAAGTTAAATTCTTTCATATTTTATTGTTTGACGAACTAAGGGCTAACGAATCCGTTGGTAAGTTATCATTACAACTTATCCTAAACACCACTTCTATATTTTATCCCACCAACCTTCTCTTGTTTAGTTTTATGTTTCTATTACCAATGGTGCTAAACTCTTACCAAGTAAAAAAATTAATTAAAAACTTGAAACGAGTTTTAATTATTTAAAAACGAATAAAAATGTCCTCATTATTCACTTTTCTTTAACAAAATATAAAAATAGCCATATATTCAGAGAAATAAATAAATCATATGAATTCATTTAAAATGATCATAATTATTTTATTCATACTGGCGAATCACATTAAGAAATAACGATAATAATGAATTATATATTGTACTAAATCCGCCCACACGTGTGCTAATTTTGTCCATAACACCCAACATTTTATCAATACTGTCGTGGTCTTCAAACAGCCACATTGCCGCAGTAGAAATTCTAAAACAGCCAGACGTAGTGTTAAAAATATGTGTTTTTTTAAAGTTATCGTTGTGGTATGGTGTTCAGCCAGCCAAAGCCGTAGCAAAATTTGTAACTCTGTCGTGATCTTTGAACGTGATTTTTCAAATATTATAGTGGTCAGACCATACCACAACAATAAAATCCTTTAATCGTCCTTTAATTGTCGCAGCCTTTGAAACAGCTGTATTGCCGCGATTCGTTTTTCAAAAAAGTACCCAAAAGTCATAAAAATCGATTTCTCATTGCATAATCTCTCATTATATAGGGAGTACTTGCAATTAATTACAAATAAAAACACTTTTGGCGTTGCCATTGCGAAGCTCCACAAAACATTATTTTTTAAAAATTACAACTTGTAAAAAATTATTACTCGGACTATGCGGGGAATGTTTTTTAATTTTGCTGATGAGTGAGTAAGTCAGTGACAACAAATGAAATATTTGAAATTTTTCCCTTTTGAAAAGACCTTTCCGTTAAGGACTCATTTTTTACAGTGTCGTAAGCTACTCGAGCTTTATTTATGTTTCAAATTTTAAAAACTTATCTTAAGAAGAAACAGAGATATGTGGGTTAGAAAAACTGGGGGAATTGGCCCGTGTAAAAATACACCTTGCTGGAACTTAGCCTGGCCTACTGCCATGCACTCAGATTTTTTCGCATGCAATTTATTTTGTCAGACATTTTCTACATTTCCACTGGTAATCTTTCAGTTCTTTTCCTAACGCTTTTTAATTTTCATTGCTCTCAACCAAACTTCCTGCTCTATATCTAGACTTACTACCAGACCTTCGTTTCACAAAACACTCTCCAAAGACACTCTTGGATAGTGTAACAGAATACATTTAATGAATAAGGTTAATTAGGGAAAAGGGTGTTTATACTTAGCTTTATTTGGTTAAGTAGACGGCGGGTTTTGTGATGTGATATTATTTGGTGGTTACGTGATGAAGGTGCTCGTAATAAATTTAATAATTAAAAACCATTTTATTTGTGTTACAAATTTGTTTACACTTGCAATGAGTTAAAGTTAAAAAAAATAATAAAAAGAATCGTTGACAAAAATACTGGTTTTATCAGTTATAAAACTGATAAAGGCCAAATAATTTTGACAACTGAGTGGATCAGAAATAGTCGTCAAATCGAACACAATCCGACTGATCAAAGGCTGATTGTAGGGACAATTTTCTGACTAATGACTGAATGTAAAAAAAATACTTGATGGATTATGAATTCAAGTAGCTGTTGTGGTCGGATGACCGACTTTTTATAAGTGTCTCCCGGAAATGGTAAAAAAGGGGGGAAAGATGAGTCATAGTGTATGGGATTTTATGGCTTACTCAGTGCATATGCGTTTAATTTTATTTAAAATATTTGTGATACTACAAATTATATATAAATACAAACGCATTATTCTATGCATACAGTTTTGTAAAAGACTTTTGATAAATAAATTCGATATTTATAATATATTAAAATACTACTAAAAAAAAATACATAATAATAATATATATTAAAACTTATAATTGTAAAACTAATGCCTTCTGTTTTTATGTCAGAGTTGTTATTTAATTGACCATTGTGTCTTATATGCTTCTAATTTATTGCAGATAAAGATGAAATTTCAATATTCTACTGCTTTTATACATATATTTTTAAATAATTTATTACAGACTTATACATCAAACAGGCTAAGCAGCGAGGTATTATGTAAACTGTATATAATTGCTTCGATATTTTTGCTTGATTATCTAATAATTTTTAAATTAAAAACTGGAATTAATCTGCTCAGCCAAGAGTGCATGACATATGTGTAGATAGTATCAATATTCCAAATATTATGTAAAAAATTTTTTCAGCCAAGTCTGCAACCACGAAAGAGCATTTTCATGTCTCGTTGCAGTACCAAATAAATTTAGAGCAGTGGTGAAATTATAGATAATGATATAGTATATTAACAAGGGGTAACAAGCTAGTATATTAAAACGTCAAGTTTCTGGCTAAAATTGTAATGTTTATTTATTTTGCTTTCGATAATTACTTAATCGTCCATTTGGTTGTAATATAATAATATATATTATGTGCAGTCATAAACGTTCTAAGTTTTAACAGTTCTACATAGTGTAAACGTATATATGAGAACAAGTAGTTGAACAAATATGAAGCGAAAAAAGAAAGAGGCCTCTTGTCACGAGCATTCAAACCGCAAGGCCAAATCATTGATCAGAGCCGGAAAGATTTTTAAGTATAACAATACAAACAAATAAAATTCCGATGTTCAGAGTTTAGTGTAGAATTTGGGACAAAGAATAACTAAAAATTTCATTTATACGACGAGAGGTTTTTGCGACATGCACAAATTACACACGAAGTACAGGTCTGCATTTGGCACAATTTTTTATTTAATATATTTTAATACGTGAATACTCAAACGATATGGCAGTTGAAAAAGATGTATTAAAACACCTGTGTGCACACATTCCATGATAGTATGGCCGATTTGAGAATATAGACACCTATTTTTTTAGTAAGCAACGATTTCATGCTTTTCAAATTATCAATAGAAATCTATATCAAATAAGCAACAAAAAAACGTAAATATATCGGTCCCTTGCTACCATTTAGTGGTAACATAGGTTCTATCGACAGGCATTACACTGTTTCTGCTTTCTAAACCGAAAAAAACTATTTATTATTACACAGCTTTTGAAGAAGAATACTCGTACAATATCTTATTGGGTGAGCAAATTTTTTTTCATTTCCATTACAATATCACCAGAATTGTATTCTATTATATTTCATTGTTTTACGTAAGTAGGGTTAAGAACCATTGGTAAGGAATTATTACAACTAATTGTTACAACCGAAAAGTTTTGTTTGTTTTTAAATTTTAGTAGAATACACAGTAAAAATTAAAACTTATACCTAAAACAATTATTATTTAAGGTAATATTTGTGTTTTACGTACTCCTCGAAAATGTTCTTAATAAATATGAATTCCTTTACGATAATTATTACAAATCTCTCAAAATATCCAAATTTCATTTGGTTCAAAATGCATATTTTGGCTTCGTCCAATAACACTAAACACGTAGTTCACCAACTGACTAAAACATTTTTTTATAGCATCTTTGCATTGAAGCTAAAACTGAATCGATAAGGACGTTCAATAGCGAACCGTCCTTTTTTTTAAAATATACATAACTTCCAGAGAATGCGATAGTCTTAACCTCTTCATGCATGTAGGTATCATATGATACCATAACATAATACATGTATTGATAAACTACATAATATGTTTTTTTGGTCTGTAACTGCATAAAAGTATCACTTGTGTACATTTGATAAGAATCATATCACTTTATTTCTTACTAGGTTTATATATAAGAAATAAAACAAATCCAAATTTGATAAACTCCGATAGTGATAAAGTTCACATTTTACCGGTGGAACTAATGATTTTTCATTATTATACTTTAAAATTACAATTTAGAAAAATTATGTACAGCACATAATATGTTATAGGGAAGTGTTTTTTTATTAAGTTTCGGTTCTTTAGTAGTTTAGGAGTTGTATAATTTACGTAAATATACAAGGTATCAAACGATACTACCGTGCAAAAAAATACATATTACTTACCTATTACTGTGTTACAACTTTTTTTCTAAAAATTAATTTTTTAAAATTTTGTTTTAGTATATAATTATGAATAATTTACAAGATGAAGAAATTTAATGTTTCTTGGATTTTGATATACCCTCCGGCTCAGAAGTTAGTTTTTGTGATAGTGATGACAATGACAGTGATATTGATGTTGAAAATGAAAAAAACAAAAATAGTTATGACCAATTTAGTATCGAAAAATTGAATCTAGCTTATCATGACATTAGTGACTTTTTAGGCAATATAAATGATGATATAAGGTTTGTGAATGATGATAGTATAAGTGATGGTATTGATGGTATTATTATAACTGTTGATAAACAAAATAATTGCAACATATCTGACATTGAAACGATAGCAAAACAACCTGTAGTAACTAATTCATTAGGTCCATCTACATCAGCAGGACCATCTGGGCTTAAGGAGTTTCAAACAATATGTTAATACCTCTGTTATTAATATTATATTTTATTATTAATTATTTAAATTTAAAATAAAATTTTCTTGTAGACTATATAAAACGCGAGTAGCATGTTTATTATTTATTTTATAACTGTGTTCATAATATGAACATTCTTAATGTTTTTATGTGAAATAAGAACAAATCTTGAAAAGTTAAAATAAATTATATTTGTTGTAGACTTGCATAGAAGTATCATTTGATGCCGGGGGTTGTTACCCTCTGTAACAAAGTAAGGGTTGACCGTGGAATTTTTTCATTATTTTTTTCAGTCTTTTCAGCCGAATATCCGTATAAATTAATTTTTTCTTTTAAATTTAAAAATTCTGTGCATGAAGAGGTTAAATCACACAAATCACTCTATATAGTACACAGTTTTACATATAAACATAATGTTTAATATATATTGTTTGCTCAACCGATACCACAGAAAGTACAGCTGTACTGTGCGTAGGTTAAGTATAAGCTCCTAACCTAACCTTCTATATTTTACGTTTATGTTAAGTAAAAGACGGCATGTAAATTTTAAAAAAAATTCATATAAAAAACAAACATTGACAATACAAATATTAAATGAATGGCACTTTTTTACTTTCGACGCTTAAGTTTCTATTAAAACCGATAAAACCATTTAGTTTTACACAGCTTTTTAAGAAATACACTCGTATAATATATTACTAAGTAAGCATATTTTTACACTTTCGTTGCAATATCGCTAAAGTTAAATCCTTTCATATTTTATTGTTTGACGAACTGAGGGCTAACAAATTCGTTGGTAAGTTATCATTACAACTTTTCCTAAATACCAATTTTATATATTATAAAACTACCTTCTCTTGTTTATTTTTTTCTTTGTACTACAAATGGTGCGCAAATTAAGCTTTTACGACATCCAGACGTAGTGTTAAAATAAAAAGTTTTTCATAAAGCTATCGTTGTCGTATGGTTTTAACAAAATTTGTAACTCTGTAGTGACCTTTGAACTGCCACATCACCGCAGAGATGAACTGACAGATTTTCAATTATGACGGTGGTGAAACCATACCACAACAATAAAACGTCCAAGTCCTTTAATCGTCGCAGCCCTTAAAACCACTGCATTACCGCGACTTATTTGTCAAAAAAGTTTTGCAGCCGAGTCGCAACTACGAAAGAGCATTTTCATGTCTCGTTGAAGTACCGAATTAATTTAGAGTAGTGTTACAGATCAAGCTAGTATCTAAGGTGGCTAGTAAACATATCAAGTTCCTGTTTCATAGAGAATTTGGCCCCCAAACTATTTTTAATTTATTATTTAGTTCTAGTTTCATCGTTGTAAATACAACACAAAATTTAAAATAACAGCGTAACTCTTTTTGGTAACACTTTTTTCGGTTATGTGCCGGAGCTAATTCCCACCCCCATTACAATTTTTGCAAATTTCGGCTCTTGCGACCCTTTTGATTTTTTTTAAATTAGCTACGTGGAAAGCTTGACTTTTTTGCTATAGGAAATGTAAATTTTAGAGTGGGATAGGAATTATAAATGAGTGAAAATAAAGCTTGACAAACGTCGAAAGCCCACGCTGAGCTAGGAGAGCCGATGCGTGGCTAGATATGTTAGGCTGAATTTACATGAAATGAAATAATCTAAGCTTAATCTATGTTTCAAATTTTAAAAAACTCATCTTAAGAAGAAACAAAGATATGTGGGTTAGAAAAAATGGGAGAATTGGCCCGTGTAAAAATACACCTTGCTGGGACTTAGCTTGGCGTACTGCCATGCACTCAGAATTTTTCGCATGCAATTTCTTTTTGTCTTTGGACCTCTAATTCTTTTTACTATAATATTTTCACACCTTTATACTATGGATCATAAATTGTATTTCTAGGGTTTCTACATTGTTGTATATTCCGCTTAAATATACACATAAATCATATTGCCTTAAAATAAAGGCACTAAAAAACTCGTATACCACTTTGCTGGTATTTTCCGTTCTACTAGCATTTACTTTAAAAATCTTTCGACCAGCTTTTACTAACATCTCCAGACATTTTCTACATTTCCACTGGTACTCTTTCAGTTCTTTTCCTAACGCTTTTTAATTTTCATTGCTCTCAACCAAACTTCCTGCTCTATATCTAGGCTTACTACCAGACCTTCGTTTCACGAAACACTCTCCAAAGACACTCTTGGATAGTGTAACAGGATACATTAAATGAATAAGGTTAATTAGGGAAAATGGTGTTATATTTAGCTTTATTTGGTTAAGTAGATGGAAGGTTTTGTGATGTGAGGTTTTTTGGTGGTTACGTGATGAAAGTGTTCATAATACATTTAATAATTAAAAACCATTTTTTTTGTGTTATACATTTTTCACACATGCAATGAGTTCAAGTTTAAAAAAATTACAAAAAGAATCGTTGACAATATTGCGATATACGTCTGTATATCTTGGTGGAAATTAGTATTTAAGTAGAAAATAGTACACAACAATAATATGTTTGAACACATTACTATAAAACATATACTATATAACACAGTATAAATATAGAGAATAATATATACAACAAACGTTACAGTTATAACAGCAGCCGTAATAGAATGGTAAATCCAACACCTTAATACTATGTCTTATATATGATATAATCTAAGGTACATATGTAATTGGTCCTTGTATAAAACTACTTTTAAATAATACTCAATGATTTCTACAGTGTTCATATATAAGGTTATATTATATTTATTACTGATAACATACTTATACTCCATGACCCAAATAAACAATATTAATTATATTTACTAGACAAAAATACTGGTTTTATCAGTTATGCAACTGATAAAGACCAAGTAAATTTGATAACTCAGTTGATATAAGAAATAGTCGTCGAATCTAACACAATCCGACTGATCAAAAGGCCTTGTTGGGACAATTTTCTGACCAATAGCTGAATGTAAAAAAAAAAATAATTTATGGCCTGTGGAATCAAGTGGCTGTTGTGGTCGGATGACCATCTTTTTATAAGTGTCTCCCGAAATCGTTATGTTCACTTGTTGTTGTAAAAAGGGGGGAAAGATGAATATACATAAATATTTATGATATTACAAACTATACATGAATACAAACGTATTGTTCTATGCAGACAGTTTTGTAAAACACTTATGATAAATAAATTCGATATTTATAATATATTAAAATACTACTACTAAAAAAAAAAAATCATATATAATAAAATAATACATATATAATTTAAAACTTATAATTGTAAGACTAAACCCTTCCGTTTTCTATGTCAGAGTCATTATTTAATTGACCACAGTATCTAATATGCTTCTAATTTATTGCAGATAAAGATGAAATTTGACTATTTTTTAATAGCATTTATCTTTGTAATCATTTTGGAAGATGTCGGTAATAAATTCATCTTATACGTATCTAATACATATTTGAGATAGTTAAAATAAATAATCCTAATCGTTTTTTTATAGAACTGTACAAGTTACAGGTTTACATAACAAGTGATTACATTTTTTTTTATATACAAAATACCATTACAAGTTTCAATATTCTACTGCTTTTATACATATATTTTTAAATAATTTATTACAGACTTATACATCAAACAGGCTAAGCAGCGAGGTATTATGTAAACTGTATATAATTGCTTCGATATTTTTGCTTGATTATCTAATAATTTTTAAATTAAAAACTGGAATTAATCTGCTCAGCCAAGAGTGCATGAAATATGTGTAGATAGTATCAATATTCCAAATATTATGTAAAAAATTTTTTCAGCCAAGTCTGCAACCACGAAAGAGCATTTTCATGTCTCGTTGCAGTACCGAATAAATTTAGAGCAGTGGTGAAATTATAGATAATGATATAGTATATTAACAAGGGGTAACAAGCTAGTATATTAAAACGTCAAGTTTCTGGCTAAAAATTGTAGTGTTTATTATCTGGCCAAAATTAACATAGAGAATTTAACTATTTTGAATTTATCATTTAATTCTAATTGGAACGTTGAACGTACGACATATCTCTTATTTCATATCAGAAAACCGCGTAACAGATTAACATTCGAAATGGATCCGAAATGGTCTTTCCGATAATTGTCTTTCGTCGTCGCTTCGTAGTTGACATAACGAATGATTTTTGGTATTTTGCCGCGCATAACAGCGTAACGCTTTTTTTGGTAACACTTTTTTCAGTTATGTACCGGCTAATTCCCACCCCTATCTCCCGTCCCCAACCTCATCTCTGTATTAGTAACGCTTTATTCGTTACGTATTTTTCGTTACACTTTTTGACATTTTCATGTCTTAGCTCTGGCACATAACCGAAAAAAGCGTAACGAAAAAGAAAGTTTTTCAGCCGAGTTTGCAACCACGAAAGAGCATTTTCATGTCTCGTTGAAGTACTGAACAAATTTAGATTAGGTGTGGAATTATAATTAAAAAAAAAAAAAAATTATATGGAGCTTCCAGTTACAGCATAAGGCCAAGGAGATTAAAAAATTATGTACAATCAAGTGTAACGTGAGCCACGGGGTAGGACGATTATTAGGTTAAAGTCAGTAAATTACACAACGTATCGGCGGATTTTCTGGTTGTATTTTAAATGTAACACACAAATACACGAATAAAACAAGATTTTCTGATAATATACACAATTTACATTTAATTAAGATGTTCTAAAAACATAGATACTCTGGAAACATAGATGCTCTGTAAAACAGATACTCTGTGTGACACGATTCACTGACGGTAGTTACACGACTAATTCCCAGTTGGTGGTGGCACGGCCCGAGTCGTCTGGCTAGGGCGAAATCCCTAAGTCAGCAAATTCCATTCGACTCGGCCGTGGCCAACACCAATTCCTGATGTTCTTATTCTAACAGAAATTATTTACACATACATAAAAAACATATTATAATAATATGCCCAAGACAGGGGTTCGTAACACAAGTTTCTGGCTAAAATTGTAGTGTTTATTATCTGGCCAAAAGTAACATAGAGAATTAAACTATTTTGAATTTATTATTTAGTTCTAATTTGAACGTTGAACGTACAACATATCTCTTATCTACTATATCTTACCCCTCTCCCCTACCCACTATCTCCCGTCCCTAACACTCACCCCTATCTCCCACTCTATCCCTACTCCCTAATCTCTCACCCCTATCTCCCCCCCCCTATCACTCACCCCTATCTCTCACCCTTATCTCCCACCCCTATCTCCTGTCCCCAACCCCAACCCTATCCCACCCCCACCCCTTATATCCTACCCCTATTCCACTCCCGTCCCCAACCCTTTCGCTTTTTTCGTTACGCTCCTTTGGTAACGCTTTTATGGTAACGCTTTTTTTCGGTTATGTGCCAGAGCTAAGACATGAAAATGTCAAAAAGCGTTATCAAAAAGGCGTAACGAAAAAGGCGTAACGAAAAAGGTGTAACGAAAATATAAATGGGGATGAAGATGAATTTGGGGGTGGGAATGGGAATGGGGTGGAATTAGCTGTGGTACATAACCGAAAAGAAGCGTAACGAAAAAAGATTTACGCTGTTATCTGATAAGAGATATCAGATAGGGGTAGGAGATAGGGGGTGGGAGATAGGAGGTAGGAGATAGGGAGTGGGAGATAAGAAATATGTTGTACGTTCAACGTTCAACATTCGGTACTTCAACGAGACATAAAAATGCTCTTTCGTGGTTGCAGACTCAACTGATAAACTTTTTCGGTTATGTGCCAGGGTTATGTGCCAGAGCAAAGACATGAAAATGTCAAAAATTAACAAATCAATTTTCATAACTTACATACCGTGACTATTTAACCTAATAGGGAGAGTAAAGTTCAGTTAAATGGTCTACCCTGAAACATGATGTACTCTTATACTAAGGATTTATCTACATATCTTCATAAGGTAATATTATTTAATATTTTACCATAGCTAATACCATTATTAATTTATTCTAGGTATATTATATGACCCAGTTCAACATTATATTCAATGTGAAAATACATCCATGGGTAGTTATAACAAAATAATATAGCAAAAAATTAAAATATGTTTTCCTATGTTAAGAATAAAATATTTAAAAGTGATTTAATTGTAAAAGTAAATTACAACTATAGATAATAATTTTGATGGTAATTTTTCGGTGTTTTAAAATATACATTTTATTACATGCTTTCCTTTAACTCACTAACACGTACGTACGTAGGTGCATTTGTACGGGTATTTTTCAAATCTTGCAAAATTAATTTAACCCATTTCCCGATGTCGTATAGGGCTGAAACTTGGCAGAAACACTCATCTTAGATGACAATACAATATTCTGTATTCATATTGGGACTGGAACATCCAGGTGGCCCTACACAGGGTCAAATGTGGGGGTCATTTAACTAAAATTTCATTTTTTTTTACCAAATCTTCCAAAATTAATTTAGTAATCTATTCGGCAATTGTTAAATACCTTTAATAAGACTAAAAAAAAAAAAATTAATATACATTTTAGCTTCGATGCAAAGCGAGAAGGTATTGGTTTTACTCTGATGTATGTTTTTTTTTTTATCTGTATACACTGTAACTTCTTTAATACTGGACCAATTCCTTCGAATAGCAACTCTATAAATCGCAATTTTCATCTAGTTGGTACTTTGGGGGGGTAAAAGTTGAAAAAGTTTAACTCTTCACAGGCGAAAGTTGAAAAAACAAAAAAAAAAACCGTACGAGTTTTTAAGTTAGAACTTTTACTGGCTATAGCTTCGAGAAAAAGAGTCGGATCGAGTTGAAATTTATAAGAAATATTTATTTAGTATGCCCGCGCACGTCAGTTATATCAAATTTGAATTTAACCCAATGCCCACCCCCCTAGGGGGGGTACAGGTTTTTTTGTTTTTTCGGGGTTTTTAGCCGTAATTTTAAGACCTCTGGGTTGAAAATTTGCCAGTAGTTGGAACTCATATGTATCCATAACATATTAAACGGAAAAATAATTCGGCACTACAGTTTTTTTTTAATAGCCGGAAAACTGTGTTTTCGCAGATTGCGTATATTTTAACAAAAAACACTTAAAATCTTAAAAAAATTGTTATCAAATCATTAAAACAATTTTATGTAGATCTATGCAGAATGATACTATTGAGTTTTGTGCTCAAGTAACACTTTTGACTTTAAGTTGACACAAAGTTCAATTTTTTTTTTTTTTTACTTAAGTTCTTTCTGGCTGATTAAAATTGAGAACTGATAACAAATTCGTAATCACCGACCCCAAAAACATATAATTTGACCCCTTTTAATGCCTTTTTCACAAAAATCCAGAAAAATGTTTTAGCTTCGATGCAAAGCGAGAAGGTATTGGTTTTACTCTGATGTATGTTTTTTTTTTATCTGTATACACTGTAACTTCTTTAATACTGGACCAATTCCTTCGAATAGCAACTCTATAAATCGCAATTTTCATCTAGTTGGTACTTTGGGGGGGTAAAAGTTGAAAAAGTTTAACTCTTCACAGGCGAAAGTTGAAAAAACAAAAAAAAAACCGTACGAGTTTTTAAGTTAGAACTTTTACTGGCTATAGCTTCGAGAAAAAGAGTCGGATCGAGTTGAAATTTATAAGAAATATTTATTTAGTATGCCCGCGCACGTCAGTTATATCAAATTTGAATTTAACCCAATGCCCACCCCCCTAGGGGGGTACAGGTTTTTTTGTTTTTCGGGGTTTTTAGCCGTAATTTTAAGACCTTTGGGTTGAAAATTTGCCAGTAGTTGGAACTCATATGTATCCATAACATATTAAACGGAAAAATAATTCGGCACTACAGTTTTTTTTTAATAGCCGGAAAACTGTGTTTTCGCAGATTGCGTATATTTTAACAAAAAACACTTAAAATCTTAAAAAAATTGTTATCAAATCATTAAAACAATTTTATGTAGATCTATGCAGAATGATACTATTGAGTTTTGTGCTCAAGTAACACTTTTGACTTTAAGTTGACACAAAGTTCAATTTTTTTTTTTTTTTACTTAAGTTCTTTCTGGCTGATTAAAATTGAGAACTGATAACAAATTCGTAATCACCGACCCCAAAAACATATAATTTGACCCCTTTTAATGCCTTTTTCACAAAAATCCAGAAAAATGTTTTAGCTTCGATGCAAAGCGAGAAGGTATTGGTTTTACTCTGATGTATGTTTTTTTTTTATCTGTATACACTGTAACTTCTTTAATACTGGACCAATTCCTTCGAATAGCAACTCTATAAATCGCAATTTTCATCTAGTTGGTACTTTGGGGGGGTAAAAGTTGAAAAAGTTTAACTCTTCACAGGCGAAAGTTGAAAAAAACAAAAAAAAAACCGTACGAGTTTTTAAGTTAGAACTTTTACTGGCTATAGCTTCGAGAAAAAGAGTCGGATCGAGTTGAAATTTATAAGAAATATTTATTTAGTATGCCCGCGCACGTCAGTTATATCAAATTTGAATTTAACCCAATGCCCACCCCCCTAGGGGGGTACAGGTTTTTTTGTTTTTCGGGGTTTTTAGCCGTAATTTTAAGACCTTTGGGTTGAAAATTTGCCAGTAGTTGGAACTCATATGTATCCATAACATATTAAACGGAAAAATAATTCGGCACTACAGTTTTTTTTTAATAGCCGGAAAACTGTGTTTTCGCAGATTGCGTATATTTTAACAAAAAACACTTAAAATCTTAAAAAAATTGTTATCAAATCATTAAAACAATTTTATGTAGATCTATGCAGAATGATACTATTGAGTTTTGTGCTCAAGTAACACTTTTGACTTTAAGTTGACACAAAGTTCAATTTTTTTTTTTTTTACTTAAGTTCTTTCTGGCTGATTAAAATTGAGAACTGATAACAAATTCGTAATCACCGACCCCAAAAACATATAATTTGACCCCTTTTAATGCCTTTTTCACAAAAATCCAGAAAAATGTTTTAGCTTCGATGCAAAGCGAGAAGGTATTGGTTTTACTCTGATGTATGTTTTTTTTTTATCTGTATACACTGTAACTTCTTTAATACTGGACCAATTCCTTCGAATAGCAACTCTATAAATCGCAATTTTCATCTAGTTGGTACTTTGGGGGGTAAAAGTTGAAAAAGTTTAACTCTTCACAGGCGAAAGTTGAAAAAACAAAAAAAAAAACCGTACGAGTTTTTAAGTTAGAACTTTTACTGGCTATAGCTTCGAGAAAAAGAGTCGGATCGAGTTGAAATTTATAAGAAATATTTATTTAGTATGCCCGCGCACGTCAGTTATATCAAATTTGAATTTAACCCAATGCCCACCCCCCTAGGGGGGGTACAGGTTTTTTTGTTTTTCGGGGTTTTTAGCCGTAATTTTAAGACCTCTGGGTTGAAAATTTGCCAGTAGTTGGAACTCATATGTATCCATAACATATTAAACGGAAAAATAATTCGGCACTACAGTTTTTTTTTAATAGCCGGAAAACTGTGTTTTCGCAGATTGCGTATATTTTAACAAAAAACACTTAAAATCTTAAAAAAATTGTTATCAAATCATTAAAACAATTTTATGTAGATCTATGCAGAATGATACTATTGAGTTTTGTGCTCAAGTAACACTTTTGACTTTAAGTTGACACAAAGTTCAATTTTTTTTTTTTTTTACTTAAGTTCTTTCTGGCTGATTAAAATTGAGAACTGATAACAAATTCGTAATCACCGACCCCAAAAACATATAATTTGACCCCTTTTAATGCCTTTTTCACAAAAATCCAGAAAAATGTTTTAGCTTCGATGCAAAGCGAGAAGGTATTGGTTTTACTCTGATGTATGTTTTTTTTTTATCTGTATACACTGTAACTTCTTTAATACTGGACCAATTCCTTCGAATAGCAACTCTATAAATCGCAATTTTCATCTAGTTGGTACTTTGGGGGGGTAAAAGTTGAAAAAGTTTAACTCTTCACAGGCGAAAGTTGAAAAAACAAAAAAAAAACCGTACGAGTTTTTAAGTTAGAACTTTTACTGGCTATAGCTTCGAGAAAAAGAGTCGGATCGAGTTGAAATTTATAAGAAATATTTATTTAGTATGCCCGCGCACGTCAGTTATATCAAATTTGAATTTAACCCAATGCCCACCCCCCTAGGGGGGTACAGGTTTTTTTGTTTTTCGGGGTTTTTAGCCGTAATTTTAAGACCTTTGGGTTGAAAATTTGCCAGTAGTTGGAACTCATATGTATCCATAACATATTAAACGGAAAAATAATTCGGCACTACAGTTTTTTTTTAATAGCCGGAAAACTGTGTTTTCGCAGATTGCGTATATTTTAACAAAAAACACTTAAAATCTTAAAAAAATTGTTATCAAATCATTAAAACAATTTTATGTAGATCTATGCAGAATGATACTATTGAGTTTTGTGCTCAAGTAACACTTTTGACTTTAAGTTGACACAAAGTTCAATTTTTTTTTTTTTTACTTAAGTTCTTTCTGGCTGATTAAAATTGAGAACTGATAACAAATTCGTAATCACCGACCCCAAAAACATATAATTTGACCCCTTTTAATGCCTTTTTCACAAAAATCCAGAAAAATGTTTTAGCTTCGATGCAAAGCGAGAAGGTATTGGTTTTACTCTGATGTATGTTTTTTTTTTTATCTGTATACACTGTAACTTCTTTAATACTGGACCAATTCCTTCGAATAGCAACTCTATAAATCGCAATTTTCATCTAGTTGGTACTTTGGGGGGGTAAAAGTTGAAAAAGTTTAACTCTTCACAGGCGAAAGTTGAAAAAACAAAAAAAAAACCGTACGAGTTTTTAAGTTAGAACTTTTACTGGCTATAGCTTCGAGAAAAAGAGTCGGATCGAGTTGAAATTTATAAGAAATATTTATTTAGTATGCCCGCGCACGTCAGTTATATCAAATTTGAATTTAACCCAATGCCCACCCCCCTAGGGGGGTACAGGTTTTTTTGTTTTTCGGGGTTTTTAGCCGTAATTTTAAGACCTTTGGGTTGAAAATTTGCCAGTAGTTGGAACTCATATGTATCCATAACATATTAAACGGAAAAATAATTCGGCACTACAGTTTTTTTTTAATAGCCGGAAAACTGTGTTTTCGCAGATTGCGTATATTTTAACAAAAAACACTTAAAATCTTAAAAAAATTGTTATCAAATCATTAAAACAATTTTATGTAGATCTATGCAGAATGATACTATTGAGTTTTGTGCTCAAGTAACACTTTTGACTTTAAGTTGACACAAAGTTCAATTTTTTATTTTTTTTACTTAAGTTCTTTCTGGCTGATTAAAATTGAGAACTGATAACAAATTCGTAATCACCGACCCCAAAAACATATAATTTGACCCCTTTTAATGCCTTTTTCACAAAAATCCAGAAAAATGTTTTAGCTTCGATGCAAAGCGAGAAGGTATTGGTTTTACTCTGATGTATGTTTTTTTTTTATCTGTATACACTGTAACTTCTTTAATACTGGACCAATTCCTTCGAATAGCAACTCTATAAATCGCAATTTTCATCTAGTTGGTACTTTGGGGGGGTAAAAGTTGAAAAAGTTTAACTCTTCACAGGCGAAAGTTGAAAAAACAAAAAAAAAACCGTACGAGTTTTTAAGTTAGAACTTTTACTGGCTATAGCTTCGAGAAAAAGAGTCGGATCGAGTTGAAATTTATAAGAAATATTTATTTAGTATGCCCGCGCACGTCAGTTATATCAAATTTGAATTTAACCCAATGCCCACCCCCCTAGGGGGGTACAGGTTTTTTTGTTTTTCGGGGTTTTTAGCCGTAATTTTAAGACCTCTGGGTTGAAAATTTGCCAGTAGTTGGAACTCATATGTATCCATAACATATTAAACGGAAAAATAATTCGGCACTACAGTTTTTTTTTAATAGCCGGAAAACTGTGTTTTCGCAGATTGCGTATATTTTAACAAAAAACACTTAAAATCTTAAAAAAATTGTTATCAAATCATTAAAACAATTTTATGTAGATCTATGCAGAATGATACTATTGAGTTTTGTGCTCAAGTAACACTTTTGACTTTAAGTTGACACAAAGTTCAATTTTTTATTTTTTTTACTTAAGTTCTTTCTGGCTGATTAAAATTGAGAACTGATAACAAATTCGTAATCACCGACCCCAAAAACATATAATTTGACCCCTTTTAATGCCTTTTTCACAAAAATCCAGAAAAATGTTTTAGCTTCGATGCAAAGCGAGAAGGTATTGGTTTTACTCTGATGTATGTTTTTTTTTTATCTGTATACACTGTAACTTCTTTAATACTGGACCAATTCCTTCGAATAGCAACTCTATAAATCGCAATTTTCATCTAGTTGGTACTTTGGGGGGGTAAAAGTTGAAAAAGTTTAACTCTTCACAGGCGAAAGTTGAAAAAACAAAAAAAAAAAACCGTACGAGTTTTTAAGTTAGAACTTTTACTGGCTATAGCTTCGAGAAAAAGAGTCGGATCGAGTTGAAATTTATAAGAAATATTTATTTAGTATGCCCGCGCACGTCAGTTATATCAAATTTGAATTTAACCCAATGCCCACCCCCCTAGGGGGGTACAGGTTTTTTTGTTTTTCGGGGTTTTTAGCCGTAATTTTAAGACCTTTGGGTTGAAAATTTGCCAGTAGTTGGAACTCATATGTAT
Source organism: Adelges cooleyi (assembly GCF_023614345.1). Lineage (NCBI taxonomy): Eukaryota > Metazoa > Arthropoda > Insecta > Hemiptera > Adelgidae > Adelges > Adelges cooleyi. The sequence goes on from NW_026096436.1 coordinate 35,038, forward strand.
CCATAACATATTAAACGGAAAAATAATTCGGCACTACAGTTTTTTTTTAATAGCCGGAAAACTGTGTTTTCGCAGATTGCGTATATTTTAACAAAAAACACTTAAAATCTTAAAAAAATTGTTATCAAATCATTAAAACAATTTTATGTAGATCTATGCAGAATGATACTATTGAGTTTTGTGCTCAAGTAACACTTTTGACTTTAAGTTGACACAAAGTTCAATTTTTTTTTTTTTTTACTTAAGTTCTTTCTGGCTGATTAAAATTGAGAACTGATAACAAATTCGTAATCACCGACCCCAAAAACATATAATTTGACCCCTTTTAATGCCTTTTTCACAAAAATCCAGAAAAATGTTTTAGCTTCGATGCAAAGCGAGAAGGTATTGGTTTTACTCTGATGTATGTTTTTTTTTTATCTGTATACACTGTAACTTCTTTAATACTGGACCAATTCCTTCGAATAGCAACTCTATAAATCGCAATTTTCATCTAGTTGGTACTTTGGGGGGGTAAAAGTTGAAAAAGTTTAACTCTTCACAGGCGAAAGTTGAAAAAACAAAAAAAAAAACCGTACGAGTTTTTAAGTTAGAACTTTTACTGGCTATAGCTTCGAGAAAAAGAGTCGGATCGAGTTGAAATTTATAAGAAATATTTATTTAGTATGCCCGCGCACGTCAGTTATATCAAATTTGAATTTAACCCAATGCCCACCCCCCTAGGGGGGTACAGGTTTTTTTGTTTTTCGGGGTTTTTAGCCGTAATTTTAAGACCTTTGGGTTGAAAATTTGCCAGTAGTTGGAACTCATATGTATCCATAACATATTAAACGGAAAAATAATTCGGCACTACAGTTTTTTTTTAATAGCCGGAAAACTGTGTTTTCGCAGATTGCGTATATTTTAACAAAAAACACTTAAAATCTTAAAAAAATTGTTATCAAATCATTAAAACAATTTTATGTAGATCTATGCAGAATGATACTATTGAGTTTTGTGCTCAAGTAACACTTTTGACTTTAAGTTGACACAAAGTTCAATTTTTTTTTTTTTTTTTTTTTAAGTACAAACGCACTCTACCAGATGTGAGAAACGAAAAAAAAAAAGTATAATTTTTTGTTCTATTGGCATCATCGTGTGTACGAACGGCATATTGATGCGCGCTCTTATCTGCTCCGTAATGAATTATGAAATCAGTTATGATAGAAAATATTGTATGTCGTTTCAAATAGTATTTTTAAATCTCTACAAAAACGCTAGTTTTTATTCTGGTTGTAACTTGTATTGCGCTGTATAAAACTTTTATGACGTAGTTGATGTTTATTTTATCAATTTTCATTATTTAATAAAAAACAATTTGTCAACAGAATATAACTAACTGGGTGTGGATTTTATTAAGTCACAGTTGATATAAAATCGATTTGGACTTGAACTTTTTGCGGAATGACTGAATTTAATTTAAGTAACTAATTTAATTTTAATTGGCAGCCATTACGTGAGAAATGATAACATGAGTTGTTTATACTATAGTGTATAGTTGTTGTAATTATCAATTTTCGAGACAAAATAATATTCGATCGTGACCATATAAACGCCCGATCGCGTTATCAACTGTCCACCGTCTTATGTACACGGTACAGGTGGGAACGAAAAACCCCTTATCGGCCCGAGCCGGTCATGGAGTGTGAGAGAGAGGTCGGGGGGTAGATGACATTTGTAGGTAGTTGCCAGTCAGTATTCGATAATTCGATTATCAGTTATTGATTTAAAATTGATCCGGAGTGTCAATCCGCTGTCGTTCCGAGTATTATTATTTTTATTTACATATTGTAAAAAAAAAGTGAACTCTTCCTTTCATTTTCCTGGTATTCTTCTTTTAAAAATCGGGTTTCCTCTGACCTAATCTCACAAGTGCACATTCAAGTGCATAAAACAATTATTATTAGTAAAAATTGCTTACCTATACATTTTCAGTACATCTTTTCTTGAAATTCTTGAAATTTAATATCTGTCCAGGTCGGCGTTCCTCAGATAGCCAACAAAAAAATTGCTCTCACCTCTCCCTTTTGTAACTAAAAAGTATAAATAATAATTTATAACCAATAATGATTATCTTGACTTGCCCAGAAAAATCACTATTTCATTTTCCTTCTTCCACCTTGGTCACAATAAATATTATCTTCTTTTCTACTTTTATTTCTATTAAACCTATTTCAAACTTCTCACGAAAAAAACCTGAATATTCATAAATTTGTTGTAAATTAATTAAAAAAAAAAAAAACCAGTACAGTGGGGTCGGGGCATAGTGGGGACGGAGCATAGTGGGGACGGGGAGGTCACAGGTTTATAGGAATTTTTAAATCTGAAAGTGATAAAATCACTTTCGAAAAAACGCTTCGATGCAAATCGGTAGTTAGTATTTTCAAGGCAGTACAATCTAAACCAAGCACAGTGTAAGCTAGGAAAGTTAGAAAGTAATAAATTGAATCGGCCATTTCAAAAACGACTTAGGTCACCGATTTTTCAAAACTGTCTTTTTATCAAATGTAATAATTATATACTTAGCTACGTATTCTGTGTGAAAACTCAATTTGTCAGACTCATATTTAATACAAATGTTGAGTACAAGAAATTTGAATCACTGCAAAATATATTTATGAAGTTTCTTGTAGCTAGTGTAATATTTCAAATTTGTGACTTGTGTCGTTTTTTAAATGACTGATAAAATTACAAAATAGAAGCATCAAAGCGTTTATTTGAAAGCGATTTTATTCAATTTTATCACTTTTATTTATAATAATTCTTGTAGACCTGTGACCTCTCCGTTTCCTCATTGCTTTGATTACATTATGCCAATACTCTACTATACTAGTCCTCTCGGATAAAATCGCTTTCAAATAAACGCTTTGATGCTTCTATTTTGTAATTTTATCAGTCATTTAAAAAACGACACAAGTCACAAATTTGAAATATTACACTAGCCACAAGAAACTTCATAAATATATTTTGCAGTGATTCAAATTTCTTGTACTCAACATTTGTATTAAATATGAGTCTGACAAATTGAGTTTTCACACAGAATACGTAGCTAAGTATATAATTATTACATTTGATAAAAAGACAGTTTTGAAAAATCGGTGACCTAAGTCGTTTTTGAAATGGCCGATTCAATTTATTACTTTCTAACTTTCCTAGCTTACACTGTGCTTGGTTTAGATTGTACTGCCTTGAAAATACTAACTACCGATTTGCATCGAAGCGTTTTTTCGAAAGTGATTTTATCACTTTCAGATTTAAAAATTCCTATAAACCTGTGACCTCCCCGTCCCCACTATGCTCCGTCCCCACTATGCCCCGACCCCACTGTACTGGTTTTTTTTTTTTAAACATGCTTTCCAAAAAAAAAAAAATAGTAAAAAGTGAACTAAAAAGTAAACAATTATTTTATTACAAGAACATTTTACCTATTATTTTATTTAAAATGCCAATTACTTAGAAAACAGCCGAAAATAAACTTCATTTTAAATAATGTTTAAAATCTTTGACAAAAATTTTTGACTAAAAAGAAAAGCGTGGGCCCTATTAAACAAAGTCCAAATTCATTGAGTTAAGTATTATGAAATGTATGTGTCACACACAAAAATTAAACTAAATTTAAATTACAAAAGAACTTATAATATTAAAACATTATATAATACATTTTTATGGGCATTGTTGAATAGGTCCCACGCTTTTCTTTTTAGTAAATTAATTAAAGATGTTTAACATTATTTTAAAATTGTAGTTAGTTTTCGGTTGTTTTCAAAGTAACTGACATTTTAAATAAATAATAGGTAATTTGTGTTTGTAATAAAATTTTTTTACTTTTTAGTTCACTTTTTACTATTATTTTTTTTTTAGAAAAGCATGTTTTTAAAACTTGTATGTATGTATGTATCTATGTATTATTTTTGTATGTAAGTATGTATGTATGTATGTATGTTTATTTGTATGTTTGTATGAAACTAAGTAATTAAAAGAGATAGGCAACCGAACTTACATGCGGTATTCATTGTTGTTTACCTGAAGTTTTTCAAGTAATAGAGACACGCATGTACTAGAATTAAAAAAAAAAACGATTTTATAAAGCAGATTGAACTAAAAGTGGAAAATAAAAAAAATATAGTTTAAAAAAACTAAAAAACACGCCTAAATAGTAAAATAAACTAAAAAGTAGAAAATAATTTTTAATATAGAAATCAATTAATAAAAAAATATATAGTATTATTGTGAAAAAAGCGTGGGTGTGTACATACGAGTATATCAGTTCTTGAAAAGCGCCCCACACTTTTTTCACAATAACACTATTTATCTTTTATTAATTGATTTCTATATTGAAAATTATTTTCTACTTTTAGTTTATTTTACTATTTAGGCGTGTTTTTTAGTTTTTTAAACTATATTTTTTTTAAAATAAGAAATGGAATCTTTCATGTACATTTGTTCGTAATTTTTTATACACATGTATAATCTAACCCAGTCTACTAATTTATGATAGAATATAAAACTACAATCGATATAGTTTTTAAAAAACCAATTATTTTAATTTCAGAAGAACTGTCCCTTATATTTGCTGTACCAGGTAAATTATTTCTACATTTTAGAGACGAATTTCACAGTTTTTTCTCATTCATTTAATATATAAAGTTTTCTTTTAAATTTTAGATAAAAGAGACTACCGTCGTCACCCACAGTGTAATTGCCTTAAATATTCATATTTATAATACTTCACACAATCACATTTTCGCATGATATTTTGTTATTATATTAACTGTCAAAATAAGTCCCAGTCAATATCTCTGTATATATTATTTAGTTGTACTTATACATATTTTATACATAAATTATAATAAAAACATACATAATGAATAATCATAAAACTTGTATAATATTTGATTATTTTATTTTCAGTATGCGTGGACAGAGAGATTCGAGTAGGAAGCTTAATACATGCAGTTTTACGTAGTAAATATAAAATTTAACATTTTTAAAAATTACTTTAATAATGAATTTTTTTATTGACTGTATTATAATTATATTTTTTCTTATAGAATATAACTACTTCGAAATTTGAATCTAAGTACAGAACAAATTGTAGATCGAGTTCATGATGTATCTAATGTATTCCATAATGTAGAAGAAGGTAATTATAAATTTATTCGATAATTGTAAATATTTTTAAGGGTAGGATTAATTAACAAAATGTATATAGGTTATCGATGTATTTCAATTGATTTCTCGAAATTTATTTTAATCTTTAACATTTAAGAATAAATAAGGACATTTTTTTCCAATGTTTTTTATGTAAAATCGCTTTATAAATTTTGCTGGATGATGAGTATGAATAAAAGTCATGAAATTTCTAAAGTCGAAATTTAGGTCGACATCTATTTCCATTTCACGTTGTTGTTTCAATTATTGCCTAAAAAACAATAGAATTTTTTATTTTTTATTTGATTACATTATGTTAATGTAATTAAATTTGTGTCAACAATTATAGGTACTGCTCAATTCTTTACTATAACAAAATGTACTATAGACATTGGAACTGTTTCAATCGAAAATATAATAAAAACAAATTTTTTTTCAATAGCTTTTGTCTACTGATTATTCATGACATGCACCTGGAAATTTAATTAGCCCAACGTTTTTAGTATCTCTCTTTTTTTAAGGTTTCAAATATTATTTTGAGAATTTTTATATATTATAGCCCCCACTAGCTCACCATCAGTATAAGTTTTTTGACTTAGTGTCACAAGTTATGCTCTTACATCAGTTCTTTGGATCTCAAAGTATAGAAAGATAAACTCTTCTAGTTAGTCAGTGCCAATGGCAGAAAATAGAACAAATTTTAATAAGTCTTAGAAGTGTAAATTACATTAAACAGGAACAAATTTATTTGTAATTTATATTTTATTGTTTATTCTTGAAACTGTAATTTATAATTTTTTACAGAACAAACTGCACATTCATTGTCAGAACTTGCATCA
>NW_026096437.1:0-3933 GCF_023614345.1 Adelges cooleyi
CCATAGACCTATAAAGAAATGGACTGATAGTAGAGAGAGAGGTCCGAATATCGACATCGTTAAAAAGAGACAGAGAGTTGTTAGGTTGGTCATGGGAGAAATAGTAATATGATAATACCCGATAACGAAATTTTTATATTAAAATATTTTAATTATTCTTGTTAGTAATTAAAATATTGAATTTCGTTTAATTTCTTATAATGGTTTTTCAATGTGTCATTCGTTCGTGCAAAACAAAATCAAATAAAGATTGCATCATGCATCGGTAAGTTGAGACATTATTTACTTATATTATATTTTTATACATTTGAATATTGATCATAGGTATATTACTAATAGTAATATACTAATAATATATAATCAATGATTTTAATAATAATATAATTTGTTTCAAAGCTAGCCTAGAAATCATGAAATGCTTTTAAAATGGGCAAATGCGATACATATGTTTCAACCAGATTTTACTCCGGCGACGCATACAAAAATATGCAGTAGTCATTTTATAGAATCTGACTATAACTTGAGCTTTACTGGTAAAAAAATGTTAAAAAAAGAAGCTGTGCCAAGTGTATTTAAACTGGCTATGTTCTTCCTTATACTTGTAATTGTTACCAAATTTATGTATTTTTTTATAAATATAATATTGTATATAAATTTTGTTAATGTTATGTGATAGTAGGTACCTTTATGGAAGTAATTTTTTTAGAGTAATTTGTTAATTAAATTTTACTTTTCTTATCTTATCTTATTTACTTATTATTTAATTTCAAACAATATATTATAGAAGCATGTAAGAAATTATTCAATGTTGAAATGGTCGAAGTCTTTGATGATGAAGAAGGAAGAAATTTACTATAAATGCCAAGTAATTTAGAAAATATTTTGTTTTTAATTTTTTATAAATCTCAAAATAAAGCCACTTCTAATGTGTTTTTTTTATTTTAGTGGATGAAGAAGATATTAAAAAATCTGACATCTGATCATCTGAAAGATGAAAAGAAAGTTAATGAAAATTGTTTTTCATTACTCAAGGTAAATATATTATAATAATGTCAAATACATGTTAAAAAAACGTATTTTTTGTATAAAAAAATTAATTTGATTTAATTTTTATAGTTATTGCTGTATGTGTTAAATGGCTTGGTTGATAAGGTTATGTTCAGTGTTCAATGTTCTATGGATTTGTTACCAAAGACAGGGCTTGGATTTTATGCAATCCTGACATCCAATCATGAATTTAAGTATCGTTGATCCGTATCCTTTTACTGTAATATTAATGGCTCATCACAAAAAATATTCTCCTCCTTTATCTTTTTACACTACATGGTTAACTACTCTATATTTTATATGTTCTTCACAAAATAATTTTTAAAAATTTCATTGTACGTCTTAATTGTCAATTTTTATCCACCTAAAATATTTCTAATAAGAACCATTGATATTAAAACTGATTCTATCTTAAACATTTTTATCATTATTGCAATGACTGTGTGTATTAATTTGTTATTTTTCAGTAAAATGTGATGTCATATCCATGGCTTTTATAGATATATTTAAATATCTATGAACAGTTTCATTGAGGAACAAAACAAAATGGACCGTTGTGTATTGTTAACAGTTTCACTCGTAATACAATTTTATTTAGCGATGAAGAACATTTTTCTAAATATAATATTTATTTACTCGTTTTAATAATGTATGAATAGCATAACTTCTTTGAATTTTTTAGTGAAATCAAAATGATGTTGGGGCTTTGTGTTTATATGTTTATATTTTTTAAATAAAAAATTTACTATTGGTGATAAAAATAATAAAATTGTTGTGTTATGTCTATTAATTTTTTTGGTTACAGTATAGTTCTTACTTTTGTTTATTTGTAAAATTATACCCTAAAGAATTTATATATATATATATATATATTTTTTTTTTTTTTTAAAGGAGTCTACCTATTGTAGAAACTGCTTTAATTATGCGACAAATTCATCACGAGTCTGGTGCATACTCTACTGAGTTACGTACTTTTGCTCTGACATTACATTGTTATTTGCCAGCTGCATATAATTATATTATATTGGTCGTAACTTGAAAAAGAAACAAATAAGTAGTGATTTTACAATACCTAGTGAATTTGTTTAAACTTAGATGCAGATCTGTGATACAATAAATTGTCTATTGAATTTGGAAAGAAAAACTATTTTTCAAAACATACACGTTTTATAAAAAGTAAAACAGAATGTTCATTGATAAAAATTGAATGAAATTGTAATGGTTTTTAAGTATTTATTAACGATATACTATATACATATCTATTTAAAACAATACATCATACGAAAGCATTGGATACCCGACAAAAATAATGAAATACATATCCTTAAATGTTTTACAACTTCGCATAACACAATAATAAATAATAATTAAATAAGATTTAATTATTATAAATTTCCATTTGGTGTATTGTCATATATATATTTAAATTATTATTATTCCATGTCTTTTCAATTTTTATTCCATGGTCAACCTAACAACCATCTATCTCTTTCTAACGTTGTTCATAACGCGGCAGCATAGGCGGGGTGTGTGAGAGGCGCAGTCCATATCTTTATAGGTCTATGCTGACAACGGCTGTCACCATCTTATAACCAGGTATATGGTAACATTCTACACTGGAAAAGCGTAGCGGTTTTTTTCCGTCCAATATGGCGGCTACCGGCGTGTGTAGTTTTACACGCAAACCCCACACATACTTTTCGGCTGAATACTGATCAATGCGCGCCGGTGGCTGCCATATTGGACAAAAAACGGCTACGCTTTGGAACGCCGGTGACGCCGGTCGAAGGACTCGCGTTTTGTTTTAGACAAAATATACAGAAGCTATTATTGTTGTTGATTGACCATATAATAATATTATCATAATATAATTGTTTGTTATCACAGTATCCGAGTGAATATATTATTGTTTTTATTTTTCAAAGTCATTTTCACATAGGTACCCAATAATTATTACCGAGTAGGTACTAGGTACCGCCGCGGCCGGCCTGTTGTGTTTGCTTACCCCGTTTTCGCCAAATAAAACCGTAAAAATGTAGCTAAAAACACAAAACAAGAAATACTCAAAAATCGCGACCCGTCAAAACGACGATAAGCACCGACGTGTGGTAGTAAAGGGTGTCTTGGTATTTTTTTTACCCCGAAAATAATTACACAATGTGGTAAGTCCTGGTCGCGACCGTTTACATATTATTATCAAGTGTTTTTCGCGTGTACCTACTTAGCTGTTGAAAACGTTCGTAAGAATTTTGTCCAAATCGACAGCGGCCGTCCGACGGTTATACGTAACCGTCGGACAGCCGCTGTCGATTTGGATCCGGACGGTCTATGGGTCTTGTACGGTTATTGCAGCCATGTGGATAATAGGTACAAGTATTTTACATTATTTCTTAATATATATATATAACGTGAATGCTTGCGTTTGTATGATGTGCTTTTAAATGTAAACCTTTTGAAAAAAATGTACAATTTTCAACTCTTATCGCTTTGTATTATAAATATAATATATATATAAAATACTATATATTGTATTATAAAACTTAAGAGTTAAGGAATATTAATATTAAGTTTATAATAAAAAATAAAGTAAAGAGTTACTAAAAAGTTATGGTCATAAATAAACAAATATATGTTTTTTATTTAATGCATACTGTTGCATATTTGCAACATGCTAAAATATTGTAATTTTCAATACAAATATTTATTTTAGATTTTTTAAATTATTTTTTTCAAAATTCTACTTCCTCGAATTAGTTAAAAAAAATGTATTTACCTAAAATTTAAAAAATCATGCAATGAAGGGTTAAAAAATAGTTTTACAACTCATTTTGTCCTATTCAATTGTACCGATTGTTTTTTTATGCACAATCATGATAGTAACATATG
>NW_026096438.1:0-610 GCF_023614345.1 Adelges cooleyi
GGTCCCAGTCGAATCAAAATTGAGATTCGATGACACACGCTCAGAGTTGACAAAAGCACACACACAAGTATAAATAATTATACACAACGGTTTACATTGTGATACTAGTGGTCCACGGGTTTTTGTGTCGTCGTGTTTGCCGGCAATTTAATTTTGCAAAAATCCTGTGCGACATATAATGTAATAATCAACTGAATGTATTACGTTGTACGCTCAAAGTGTAGTATAGTCGTTAACTAATGTAGGGACGAGCACAATATTTTATGATAAAAAAAATTCTAATGGCCTACAGCTTATTATTTGTATACGCTCTCTTCTAAAATGGGTGACAATTAAGGTGAATATGTGCGATTTTTAAAATGCCATTCAAGTCTAAATTGTGCCTTTGCTGCTGCCTACGCTTGAGTTGTGCAAATACCACAAAAATAAAAATAAAACATTTAAAAAGGTAAAATACTAAACTATTGCATTATATGCTTTAGGACAATGTGAAGTATGATAAAATTCCCAGCAAAGAGTTTCCCAGCAAACGCTGTGCACTCCAACGATAGAAGTGAACGGATTTCAGAATTTGTGCAATCCAAATTTCAAAAATCGTTTCCAGATTTAA
>NW_026096439.1:0-115206 GCF_023614345.1 Adelges cooleyi
CCGAATACTCGTATGGAATTTGTGTATTTAAAATTAAGGTTGTATGTAATATTGTTGTTGTTGGAAGAAAATCAATAATGTTGTAGGTAAACAGGCAACACCCCGTATCGAGCCACTACGGTCTACGCCGCCTGTGTAGTTGTACTGACATTATCTTCTTAATAATGATACACCGTACAATTTGTTTTTTTATTACATTTAATTACAACTGACATTATGTTTTAGTTAGTTTTCATAATTTAGTTGTTGAAAATTCAAAGCCAGATTTAAATGTTTACATCCTTATTTTTACTGAAACTGATTATTATAATGATTGAAAAATGATGTTGTCGACTCCATATTATTATTATATACAAATCTATATAATCGTATTTAGCTGTTTTTGCATACTTTAGAGAATAGCCCAATAGGATGTGTATGAAGTTGCATAATATTGTTGAAATAGTTCTAAAATAAAAGACATTTTATAAAGTATCTACGTTATCAAATATTAGCACTTCTCAAAATATTACCTTTTTTTAGCTTCGATGTTGGTTTTTCAACATTATCTTGTCAATATACAATTAGGCAGCTCCGACAGTAACACCCAAGTATCATACATTAATCAATATAATAATAATAATACACGACAATAAATAATCTTAATAATAAACCTAAGCCAAGTTCTTAATTTAATAATCAAATTTTATTTATTTTTATTTTCCACGAGTAGCAGAATCATATGGCATCTCAAAAAGTACTGTACTCGACCCATTCATGTTTTTTTTATTTTTTATTTTGATAAGATTCATTAAAACTACGATACTGTTTTCCAAACTCAATGAGAGGGGAATTACAATTTTTTTTTTTTTTAATTAAAAACAAAAATTGTTAAATGTATATATTTTTTTACAACATTTATACCTAGATGCAAATGATAATCTACTAAACAACTTCCTTTGTTCCTTAATTGGATTGAAATATTTTTCAATAGGTTAACAATTAACAAAAATTTAGAAATTCAAATGTCTAGTAAACAATTTACTTTTTTTGTAGTGAAAATAAAACATTACATTAAAATACTAAAAAACAAGCAGAGCTGTGCATTGTTGTTCTAATAAAAAGTTATCTAAACAATCGTCTAGATAGTACAAATGATTCGGATAACTTTCAAACATATTATATTCGAATAAATTTCGAGTGCAGGTTTTCAACTAAATTTTCTTAAAAACATTTTTTTTTTAAAATATAAAAAAAAAACAATGACTATTAAATTATGCTAGAATAGTATAATTATTTTTAAAAAATGGTTTAGAATATTTTTTTTTTTTTTTTTTAGTAAATAAATCTTGACATAATTATTTGAATAACGTTTTATTTAAATAATTTGCACGCAACTCTGATAGCAAGTAAAAAATAATAACTTATGTAGACTTAACAATAGATTGAAAATTATAGAATATTTTTAAAAATTTTTAATTACCTTAGTTCTATATACTCGATAGATCCTGAATGTAGTTTTGCGAATATGCGTCATATTCGCTGTGTTTTGTATAAGTATTTTTTTTTACAGTTATATTGACTAGAGAGAGATGAGAGAAAAATCAAAGTCCATCTGAGTCAGCATAAGTTTTGGACATTAGTTAACTTTATATTATATTCTAGTAAACGTTAATTTGTCAAAATATTATTTCCAAATGTAATTGGGGGTACCTTTATTGGAATAAAATAAAAAAATACTTACACAATCGAGAAACATTTGCTCTGAAGAAAGAGGTAAATTTTGTTTGACCTTTCAGGTATACAGTCGGGACTTGCTTAGTCTGCTCAGTGTGGAATCTACAAAATACTATTAAAAATTGCGCGTAAATTAGATGGTTCTTAAATTTAAAGCCGAACTGAAATAAGCGTGTTAAAAATGACTGGCGCGTTCAATTTTTAAATAAATAATAATACACACACACACACACACACACACACACACACACACACACATACACATATATATACAACGAATAAAATAGCGATAAAGTCTGGTTACAATATAATGTAAAGCTGAAGAATTCATATTTTTTTTTTTTTTAATTACTTATCATCACCCCCCGTAAGAACGTTTGATGTTTTTTTATGTGATTCACGATTTAATGTCTTACTTATATTTGTTGTTGTAAACATAATATAATGTAATGAAAGCCATAATGGCGCATTTGGTGTTGTTGTCGTATGCGTTTGGCTCATTGATAATAATTATCTATTATTATAAATTATCACTATAGACTATAGTCACTTGGGCTATACACAAGCGTGTATAGGTCAGTACAGTACTATACCTAGCACTGACAGTGCTCTCTACATGGGAAATGGTTACCTGGCCAAAATAATTTCTAATACCTAAACTAGTTAATTACCCAGGTAAAAAAATAAATAAATGTATACACAGACTCAGATTAACACTATCCGGCATATTAGGCATACCATACTATGATGTTTTTATATTTTATACTCTTATAGACGTACATTTAGGTGAACCTCCCCCCCTCCCATACAAACATAATTATCTTGACTTCTTGTACTTGTACGAATGCCTATGTATAAAACAAAAGACAGTTTTCAATAGCCCCCCCGATTATGCCTTTTGATTTATGAACAAACCAAAAATAGCTGACCGTAAGGTAATACCGTGTCGTCCATTCAATTATAGTTATAATTATTATAAGATAATACACAATATGTAGAAGTGTGAAGGAATATCAGTGTGGTCGTAGAAAAGTAAAAATATAATAATAATAAAATACAATATATCCGTTAAAAATAGGTAGACATACGTATACATAGGTACTATGTGTGCCGTTTTCAATAATTGCTGTTTAAAAAAAAAAAAAATAATAATAATGTTCAATTATCAAAAATAACAAAGCGTAGTAAAAAAATCAAAGCGAGATTAGTATTTTAAAACTAGACTCAGCTATTATTAGCGCGACTGCAATGTTATGTTTAACATACAGCTAAATGTTTATGTTTTTTAATGGTATCAACACAATTAATATTATATTATAAACTAAAAATATTTAGAACACATTTGTTCGAGGTAGTCATATATTTCGTCGTCCATCGATCCCCAGGAATTCGGCATGTCCACGTGTGATGTGCTACGCGACCGCCCTGTATTCCCACCGGTTGTCGTACCGCCGTCGCCGTTGCTGACCCTAACCGCGGTTGTGGTAACGCCGTCGTTTTCTTCGCGGAACTCTGTGGCCGAAATTGGCCGCACGTACCCTCTGAACTGGCCGACGTTGTTGGTCAACCGGATGCGCACGATATGGTCGTAGTGCACCATGTACATGGGGTAGAACTCGAAATCGTCGTACTTGACGTACACCCGTTGTGTGGAGCTCATTGTCGTGTCGTACCCGTCGCCGGCGTGGTGCACGTCGTGAACGACCATGCGAGACCCGTGGTCCAGCGTCTTTACTTTTGATATCAGCACGGAACACACGATGATCACACGGCCTCCTGGAGACAAGCAAAACAAAGAAAAAAGAAAACATTGTGAATAATCTCGTCCCCGACCAGAGACTATTTTAACACGGATATCATCGGGTTGGTTACAAGACCTTTCGTGTCGCCATTTTCGCGCGTAAGTTCATTCGAAACATTTAAAAACATTGAGGTATGAGTGATAAGAGATAAGTGACAAGTGATAAGAGGTAACATGTCCATGATTCAATGTTTAGGCATTTAATTATCTAGCTGCCAAAATAACAACACACACGTATATTTTACGTTGTATACGAACAATAATAATAATTAAAGGCATAAAAAAAAGAACACGAACAAATTAACTACAGAAATACCAATTAAATAACGTTAACTTACGGGAAGTATTAGGAAAATAAAATAAGCTGCTATCTATAAAACTATGATAGTTAACAAGACTTGATAAGTAAGATGGTCTATTTTATTTTTCCAAAAAAATTCCATAGGAATCGATTCTTCTAACCGAAAGAGATTCAACATTTAAAAAGCTTAATAAGTTGTGTTCTCCAGCAGAATGAGGAGGCCTTTCGATATTAAATTTTAAACTAATGAAGCGAAGGAATGTTTTTATTGTAACTATCCATCATTGTTGGCAATGCCACGTACAGCCGACTCCTATTCGTGTGTATAGTGATCAGATATCAATAATAATTAAATATGTCTTATAAAACCGACATTTGAACAAATTTACACCATCCCTGGGGTTAGGCCATGGTTGAATATACAGGTTAATGCACACCGTCTCTAATTGAAATCTTCAGAAATAAGATGGCAGCGTAAGGGATATCAATTATATTTTACCTTATAATTTACTGTGTACTTACTACTTGTATGTTTGATTTTGATTGGCTAGCTTTTACGTTGACATATTTGTTTTTATCATATCAAATATTAAAGAGGGGGGGGGGCATTGTGCAATAACCTTGTATATTTCAATCATGGGCTGGGTTAGGTTAGCTTTTAGCCGCTTAAAAACTTTAATGCCGCTAGACTCCTTTTGGGGATCTCATGCGAACTTTTACTTCCCTACCATGACATTTAAAAAAAATTATAAACTTCCAGAAAACGATAAGATTTATTTTGTTGTTTTTCGATTCTAATATTTCACATACTTAATATATCAATAGCATCTAAACAAAGAGTTTCCATGGCTTTTTAGAATTTTAAAACGTCAGATCCCATATTGAAGGATCTCGCGGCACTGATTCCAAATGGAATCTCATAGCAGGCAATTGAAGTTTTCAAAGTGGGGCAGTCAATTAGTTAAACATTTAATAAACGATTATAATATGATGTATGAATAATCTGGCTTTTTACTGCCACCAGAGCCTGACTTAGAATTTTTGATGCCCCGGACAAAAGAAAAAAATGGGCATATTATTATAAATTGTAAATTTAACTAAAAGGATTAAATCTAGTAAGTAGGCCCCTGATCCACACGGGCCCTGGACAAATACCTATAATGTTCTTGGCTCTGACTGCCACTCTCTAACGTTGTGGGTCAATCGTTTAAATGATGATTTCTATAAACATATGACACCAGAATCAAAATCTATCACATCAGTGGAGCATCATCCCCATTTCTTGCTGTTCTTCCCTCCTCCCTCATTGGCTCAACACTATTGCCCTAAAGCTAATGCTGTGTCTGTTCTCACCGGTGTTTCTGTTGTCGGCGTAACAATCTGCGTACTTGGCGTGATCGCTAAACGAAACCCCTCGGCCGAACTTGGCTCTTTTCGTCCTGCGCCAGTCCAGCCCTTCTTGCAACGATGCCGTTGCGTTGGCAACACCGGTCACGTGGTACAGAAGTCGTTGCTCCACTCTGCCACCGTTGAGTTCCAGTTCCTCTTTGCGCAGCAAGTACATGCCGTACATTTGTCTGTGGTTCACCGATCTGATCTTCGTTATGGAACACTAAAAGTCATAAATATCATTCATTGAATATTCGTGTATCGTTTGGAAAATGTTTAGAGGTGTTTGATTTTTAACAGCAGGCAAGATGCCCATAGCAAGATTTTTAAAGTTGACAATTTCCTCCGGTAATTTTGAAGATGTATTACTAGCTGATTGCATTAGAGTAAGTTAAAAGATTCTTAAAGGAATTGTGGGATATCAAGAAGGTCTTCTTATTGTGAGGATTTATATTGAGTTTAATTTGACTAAGAAGGAATAGCAATCGTCAGTCTCATTTGCTAATAATAATAATGGTATAACAATAATCTCTCCTATCGTTTAACGATTTAAAATTTTATAATTGGACAGTATTCTCATGACCAGAGTAGGCTTGTCTTGTAATGTTACATTTATAGGTTATATGACGAAGAACTTTGTTCTGAACAGACTCAGTTTGGTTGCTATGACTTATAGTTATGGTTAGGGTCTTTAAACTTATTGTAACGGTTACTTTCTAATTTCTAATGAAAATGTATGTTGAAAAACAGTTTAAAATAAAAATTATATCCAAGATGTTTAGATAAACTCGAGTTAAACTATAATTGGCTAAATTATATTTAAGTGTTATTAGGTTGCGTTGAAATGCCATTATATTCATAGTGGGTTGAAAAAAAACTAACAACTTGGTTTTTGTCTTGTACCTACCGACGGGAAGGTCTCCAGTACACATTTCTTGACCCATTCCTTTTCTTTGCTCTCGCATTCGATCAACACGTTGTCGTCGTCTAACGGTAATTTGCCCAGCTTGGCAGCTTTTTTACTGATTTTTCCCACCAAACTCATTTTGTTCAATCGGCTACCTGCGACAAAACCATATACAGGTATGTAGATTAAGTTCAATTCCTTAACTCCCAAATTGGGAAAACCTTGGAAAACTTTTGTTGTACATTATAATTATTTTATAAATCTATATCTTATATTTTTTACACTTTTATAGAGCTCTGATGTTTCAGGCACGTGTCTGTCTACAAATTGCTTCAAATCCAAATTTTGACGACCCCTAATCCTCCTCGCGGGGGTTTGGATGTTCTAATTTTATTGGGCTGGATACAAGAAATGTCATGTCGCTATTTGCCCTTTACACTTAAGATTAGAGATAAGAGAGACGTGATAAGAAATAAAAAAACAAAATATGAGTGATAATAGATTAGATATATGTGATATGAAATAAAATAAAAAATATAAGTGATAAGAGATAACATAATTATGTGTAAAAATAATTAAAAAAAACAAAAAATGATCCGAATTTTAAATATAGTTATACTTTTCTATGAAATTTCACCTCCTGTTTGTTTCATTTTCGGAGCGTTCTTTCAGAGAACTCAATTTGAAATTTACAAATTTTATGAAGAATTATCTCAGCTTTCCGAAAAGAATATTAGAAAATGTTTCAAATTTTGCGCAACACGAAAAAAACAACTTTTTAGATTATACTCAATTTTAATGACTTTCCGTTAATTGATAAAAAATAAATCTTTTTTTTCAGAAAGTTGAGATTATTTTACATAATACACTGGTTTTATACATTTTTGTGGCAAGAAATAAACTCGAAATATTTTTTACGAGAAAATAATCGAAAACAATTTTTTTCATCGTAACAGACATGCAGTGTGATTAAAAAAAAAAATAAATAGAGGATCGCTTCAAACGTTTGTTCGTATTTGGAGTTCTGACCCATACACGAGGCGCTCAGATGCCAAACCGTTTAACTCCCATTTTTTTTAAAATAGCGAATAATAGCATAGTTAGATTAAATAAGTGTATAATTTTCAGTGGCGAAGATAAATAACTCCATAGTTGAATTTTTCACGATGACGGGAAATAGTAACTTCAATTGTCTATGTTGGCGGCATGTACTAAAGCTTTAGCATACCCCGGCTTTTTCTTGGATCTAAATATTACATTACATTATATTGATCATGTCCCCCTTATTACCCAAGGGTCCCAGTTCCAGATCCCGTTCCAACAGTTAAAAGCTCGCCCAGAATCGTGGTACATAGAATCGGACTGTTCCTTAGGTTAGATACCTTAAGGGTAACACAGGTAACCACGATAGATAAAGGCGGTATCACAGCTATGTCGTCTGTCGTGTCGTGCGATTTAAGAAGTGGGCGTGGCCGCTTTAGGTTACTTATGGTAACTATTTAATACCAGTTTGGTAATTATCGATCGTGGTTACCTAATCAGTGAATGCCATAGAGTACTCGCGAAATAAATTTAAATTTGATAAAATAATTTCTTATAAATATACCGTATACGGCCCATCAACGACAAACCGGCATTTAATGCAGATAGTGATAGTAATAAGTATGTTCAAGTTGATAATTGATAAAAAAATCAATTGACCGTGGTTACCATACTGTAACCACCTATACCACACGATACAAAAGTTGAGCTCAGCTCAACTCTAGCAATAACCCGGTAGGTCATGGTTACTCAATGATACCGTGATTCCAACGGTCAAGAAAGCGGAGCCAAAGCGTTTCATGGGAAAGCGGTATCAGAAGGCGATATAAGGCACACGACAGACGACGTAGCTGCGATACCGCCTTTAACCATCGCCTACCATTCGCTCGAGTACCGTGGTTACCATGGTTACGAACAAAGTGTTTATTTTGGGTTAGCAAAGGAAAATATTTCGTATTTAAAGTACTAAGTTCGTGACTGTTGACTTCAATTCTTATCACTAGTTAGCAATCTAGTTTATTATACATGAATATCTGTGTAGATAAACAATTAGTGATAATAGATTAGAGATAAGAGATAACATATTCGTGATTAAATGTTTTATCCGTGGAGCGGAGAAATTACTAGGTTTTTTTTTTTTGAGTTGTACAAGCGCAGTTCTAGTACTGAAAATTAGACCGAAAGTAGGTCTAACTTATATCTGAAAAAAAATCTGTAAAGAAGTACATTTATGCCCAACTAGAAGATAATAATAATAATTATCCAATACGATTTATAATACTCCCGGCGAGATGTATACATTAATTTACTGGCCTAAAAATAAAATGGATAATTTCTCGAGTGTTCTTATCATTATTATTGTTTATTTTTTTTTTTTAGCTTCGATGCGATATTTTTTTCGAAATTTTGTTACCATGTAGTTATCCAAATTGTTTCTGCAAGCAGATTTTATGTTATCATGCTGGTGGACGATAAAAAATTGAAAGCGGCTGTCGAGCGCGCCTTGCAAGAGGACCCGTACGCCTTGCAAATCCGGTTCGACCAGTTCGTGTCGCAAGCGAACGACTGCAAGCTCGACGACCGGCCGGCGCTGTGTCCCGCCGCTTATCTGACGCCGGACAACGCTTGCGACGTCATCTCGCTGCTGGTGGCCATCAAGGACGTGCCGTCGTTCCCGCTGTTGAAGGCCATGCTGCTCAGGTCGGAGCCCGTCCCTTCGCCGGACATATTCCGGCATCTGTTGTACGGCCTCCCGGCGGAGCCGGACGTGCGGTCCGTGGACGCCGACCGGGCGTCCCGGTTTCTGGAAGCGGCGTTGGGCGGCGCGGCCGTGCCGGACGAGTCGCCGCACTGCACGGTGTTCCAGTTGGGCGGTCGGCTGGTGGACGCGGGCCAGTTCGGTTTCCACGGGTGTCGGCTGTGCGACGTGCACGACGTGCTGTCCGACAGGCCCGAAATCCGCGTCGCCAACAGCCTGGCCGCAGCGGTGGCCGACGCGCCGAAATCGTACGGCTGGGGCAAGAGCCTGTTGGGCGGCGTGCTCCGCACGGTGATCGCGTGCCGCGTGCCGGACGCCACCCGGTGGGACGACGGCGGCAACGCGACCGCCGACAAGTACGTGCCGCGGTATCTGCTGGTGTGGACGACCGGGCCGCCGTTGCCGGTCAACGTCAGGTCCGACTGGCCGCGGAGACTGGCCGGATTCGTTGGCGAAAACATGGACCTGGTCGGCCTGGCCTTGTCCGTCGGGTTTTTAATCGGCGTCAGCCTGGCCACCGACCCGGAGTTGTCCGGTTGTTTAAGCACCCTGTATAAATGGGCCAACGCCCGTGTTTCCAAACACACTGTATAATAAGTAATTGTATTAAAACAAAAAAAAAACGGTTTATCGTTGCTATTTTTTTTTTATGAATATTTTATTAATTGACACAAGTCACGAGTGACGACATTGAAATACACAGACGCACAGAGGCAACGGAAAACAGCTGTTGTTTTTCGAGATGGTAAAAATCCTACAAAGATAAGACGTAAACGCACGTGAACCTAGTACACGCCAGTGTTGGGCAAAATGTAATCAGTAATCATAGTGATTTTAGTGAGTCAATTAATAATTGTAATCGCAGTAATCATAGTGTAAGATTAATATAGGTAATCATAATCAGAAAAGTAATCACGTAGGTATGATTACTGTATCATGTAATAATTGTAATCATGATTACATTAATCACTCAATTTTAATCACGAAATGATTAATGGTTATATTTGTTTAACCGCCTTAGACTCAGTGGCGCAACTAGGGGGAGGGGCTAGGGGGCTTAGCCCCTTGACTAAAATGTAGCCCCCCCCAAAAAAAAATATTCCTTGTTGAGTTGAGTATCAGTTAAACTTTTTTTTGTCGTTTAATGAACGTTATTAAAACTTAAAATGTTTTTTCAAGTATAACAATTTATTATATAAATTCAAAAATTAACAGTAATGGTTTTAGATTTTTTATATTCCAAAAAATAAACTACTTGTTGGCTAACGAAATATTAAGAAAAAGCAGAGTTAAAAAATATTGTTTTTCTAGAGATATTACAAAAGTCAAATTATCATATATATATACATATATATATATATATATATATAATCTATTTTCGAGAAATCCCAAGGAGGTTAGGTTAAACCATGATTTCAGGGTTTTCATGATTACAATTGTAATCACGATTACTGATTAATTTTACAAAATGATTAATGATCATTTTAATAATCAAACTATGTAATCATGATTACATAGTTGTAATCGACTTCGTTTTTTAATCATAAAGTAATTGATTATGCCCGACACAGTTGTGTTAGCATTGGTTATGCTCACAATGTTAACAGTCCTTCTTTTAAGGGGATTCCAAAGGGGTTGGTTTTAAAGAGTAGGGCATAAAATATTTGTATAAGCAATATATTTAAGAAAAAAAAAAGGTTTAAATACATTTTGACCATGTCGATAAATGTATCAGCTAATTTGTCATTTGTAATTTACAATTTCAATCCTGTAATGACATTAGAATTCGTTGACTATTTTACTATGTTTTATAGGATAAACCGATTTTTATTTAAACATTACAGTTTCTTGTAATTAAATAAATTTGCAATTTTTTTTCAGTATTTAACCCAATTTTTTTCCCACAAAAAAAACTAACAATTAAAAATCTGTTTCCTGCATAACCCAGTAAGTTCCAAAAAACTCTCATATCTTTACAGAATTAAAATCAAACTATCCTAAATAGTCGAAATTTTGTCGGGCTTTTTGGTCTAAAACGTCAAAAAAAAACAGACATCACCTAAATATTGAAAACCTGTTTTACCATTTTTTTTTTTAAAAAAAGGTAACTATTATAATTTTAATAGTAAGTTTGAAATAACTGAATCTTGAAACAGTTATTGACATTAATTGTATGTCTTTGCTTTGGCACATAATCGACACCAGTTATTATAACAAAAAAATCAGCTGAGATAACAAATGAAATTGTATAAAAAAAAAAATACGTTAAATTATTTCATTTTCTCATAAAAAAAAAAAACTATTTTAGATTTTATTATAATCAATTATCAAACTCTAAGATATTACAAACCTATTAAATTAACACTTAATAGCTGAATTTTTTAAGATAAAAAATAAAGCATCGTCACAAAATTAGGTCTCTAAAAAGGAGCTGTTCACATTTTAATGATATTTATTTCTTAACTTATCCCTTTTTCCAATAGAAGTTAAAATAGGATAGGAGTAATCGATGGTTTCAAAATTCGTTTATTGCAACAAGAGGCGCAAATCTGGGATAAATAAATTGGTAATAAATATTTTTTTTTTTTGGTGTCTTATTTACCATATAACTTCGTATCGATATAAAATAACATAATATGAGTAATATTCGTACACACATTAAAAAACATAACAATGCGGTCTATGTACCCAGATTTTTACTAAAGACCTTGAAGTATTATAATATGGAAAACACACACAATATTATTTATCATTGTTTAAGAGCACAAAAACACCACATACTAAAGCAACCATATAAACGGTTTACACATTTTAAACAAAGTAAGCAATAATACAACGAAAAAAAACATTTTCAAATCAACATACTTTTCAATTTAAAATCCATAGGGTGAATTTCGTACCCAGAATATTGTTCGTATTATGTAAATCTAAGTCAATCCAATACCAATGGAATTGGCCTGACAGGATATTTTTCTTGATGAACAAAGATTTATATTTATTAAAAAAATAAAACAATTTACCCGTCACCCACATTTAAAATATTTTGATTATATCATATGGATTTATCATTGTTATTATATTTCTGCACAACAATTGTATATTTGCAACATCTTAGACCAGTGTTACACGATTTTCATCTGGAAGTTTTCTGGGTCTAATTTTTTACACAATTTCTTAGCGATAAACGTTGACAAACTAAAAGAATATCATAAAGAAATTATTGATTTAAAACCCTTAACCATAAACTAAATAAGCTGGGAGAGAGTAAACTTGAATAATTCATGTTTTTTAATAAATCAGATGGACCAATCACAGACTACTAAACTAAGGTTGAAGAACTACAAAATATATCTATTGAATCGATAGAAGGTTTTTTTAATCAACCATAATGCAACTTAAATTGGGGTTTATACCATAAAAGCTGTTGAGCTTATAAGCCATCAGAATGTATACATATCCGGTTTCTTAATTAAAACAGAATTAAAAAATTAAAATATCCGTAGATTCGCGTCAGAATGATTTTTTTAATTTTTATAAAATTACTTATATTTATAAATATATATACTTGTAGACGTTTCACCCCCTTAACTGAGTTTGTACTTGTAAAAAGTCAATTAAAAAACAAGTTAAGAGTATCCACACTTCATGCAGATACATATGTGTCCTACAATCTAGTATCTCTAATATCTTACCGCTTATCTATTATCTCTAATCCACTATCTCTATTAATTCACCTCCATAATCCACCCCCATACTCCTCCATACCTCTCCATAGTCCGTGTGTAATTTACAAGAAAATGTATTGTATTTAGAAGAAAGCTTGATAAAGCAAAATAAAAAATCGTTTAACAAATCATTGTAATAGCATAAGAGCCACTATTGATTTTTTTTTTAAATTTTGACTTGAATGGTAAGCAATTTTACAAGTGCTTGAACACTTAAGTGCTTAAATCAAATTATTTGGTATGACTTTATAAAATGTGTAAGCAATATTATAATTTCTGTTGTTTTTTTTTCAAAACGATATATTTACATATATTAGTATGTAACTTTAACATGTTTTGCCTATAAAAACATAACTTTTGTTTTAAAACGATAAACTTGTATTATAAAAACAAAACTATTATTTATTTTGAAAAATAAGACGTAAAATATAATTTTTTATAATATGATTAAGTTCAAAGTGATTTTATCGTAAAAACTATTGGTTTAAATAAAAAAGTATAAAAAAGCATTATTTTAGGAAATCATGTCATAAATAATTTTTGTTTTATGTTTTTTTAAATATTTGTAATGTTTTTCAAGTTATTGACAAAATCTCAAAATTTGTAACTTTCCGCTTATAAAAAAAAAGCTCCAGTTCGATCGACGGGGACTTTTACAATATTTAAAAAAAAATATATCGACAAGGCTTTTAAACAATTTAAGGCTTTTGGTTGGGAATTTTTCCGCTCTTTCATTAAAATTCCAATAATTCCCAAATTTTTTTTCAAAATTGTTAAATAATTGTGTCACTCCGATTTGTAATCAAATTTTAACTAATGGACAACCCGGATTTCGAGGGGGCCGTTCAACTATAACTAATTTATGCATTTTCAAGCATAAAAAACCAGTACAGTGGGGTCGGTGCATAGTGGGGACGGAGCATAGTTGGGTCGGGGCATAGTGGTGACGGGGAGGTCACAGGTTTACAGGAATTTTTAAATCTGAAAGTGATAAAATCACTTTCGAAAAAACGCTTCGATGCAAATCGGTAGTTAGTATTTTCAAGCCAGTACAGTCCAAACCAAGCACAGTATAAACCAGCAAAGTTAGAAAGTTTTAAATGAAGATTCTGTATTTACAAATGAGCATCAAAGCGTTAATTTGAAAGTGATTTTATCCGAGAGGACTAGTACAGTAGAGTATTGGCATAATGTAATCAAAGCAATGAGGAAACGGAGAGGTCACAGGTCTACAAGAATTATTATAAATAAAAGTGATAAAATTGAATAAAATCGCTTTCAAATAAACGCTTTGATGCTCATTTGTAAATACAGAATCTTCATTTAAAACTTTCTAACTTTGCTGGTTTATACTGTGCTTGGTTTGGACTGTACTGGCTTGAAAATACTAACTACCGATTTGCATCGAAGCGTTTTTTCGAAAGTGATTTTATCACTTTCAGATTTAAAAATTCCTGTAAACCTGTGACCTCCCCGTCACCACTATGCCCCGACCCAACTATGCTCCGTCCCCACTATGCACCGACCCCACTGTACTGATTTTTTTTTTTTGCAAAAACTTAGTGGACCAAATAACACATATACAATGTCTTGTTATATTTTGTTGGAATGGTCGACGATTCATGTTTCAATCGTTTGTACTCCATAGTTTAAATTATAATCGCTTATTCTCAATAAAATTAATATTTATGTATTATATACTTCCATTAAAGCAATCTCATACAAACTATTTATACTTCACAGATTATATTATTTCAAAGCTATATTATACTTCTATTTTACTAGATTGACAATGTACAAAATAAAATGCAACTAAAAAAACCTTTTCATAGATCCTTAAAATGTAAAGGGTGGGATAGTGAAACGGGTTTTACCATTTAAATACATTAGAAAATCGCCGTTTTACTGCCTCATCCTGTATATTAATTTCTTGTTATTTTCTAAAGAAAAATCGATTTTCTTACATTTAAATTAAAATAAATCGTATTCTGGTACTGTGATAGAGAAAACAATAAATTTTACCTACATATATTACTTATAAGTTAAATATTACTAACGTGTATAGCGGTCGGCTGTTGCCTGTTATTTAACAATAACCTTTTATGGAGATTTTAAAAATTTTGTTTTTTTAATAATAGAATAGGAGCAGTATCATGATGTTAAATGTTCACGAGATTTGATCTAGCCATAAAATAAAATATTATCATTTATGACTTAATTATTATTAAAATTTATCTTAATAGTAATAGTACATAGTAATAAAATAATGAAATATTTTTTACAAAATTAGAGCTACAAGTTGATAAACTAAAAAATTAAAATTAGCACGAAGCAGATTATCTAATATTAGACAATTTAAACAATCAAGCGTGAATCTCTTTAAATGAATAACAGTATAACATTATACAAAACATTAGTTTTCCTTTAAAAAAATTGTATATTAAAAAAAACATTTTGAGGCGGTATACTGCATAAAAACCAACACTTAATCTGAATACAAAAAACAACAGTCCTCTTCATAATTTGCAGGTAGTTGGAAATTATATACTCATAGTTACACTTCGGTAAGGTTATATAACGCAGGCTATAAAATAACGAGATAACGACAGTGGTTTTGTCGTATCACAATCATCAAGTGTTTTAATAAGTACACGGATAGGTTTTTTTCCAAATAAATCGAGTTTCTACTAAAATCAGTTACACGATTTAGTCGCCTGTGATATCATGTAATAAACACAATATTATGATACCGATCATTGGGCCCTAAACTAATCTAACACGGATAGACGTTACCAACTGATAAATTTTAGTGTCTGTTCGTTTCTCACATCTGGTACACCGGGTTTTGAGTTAAAAAAAAAGAAAAAAAAAAAATTGAATTTGTGTAAACTTTAAGTCAAAAGTGGTACTTGAGCACAAAACCTAATAGTATCATTCTGCATAGATATACATAAAATTGTTTTAATGATTTGATCAATTTTTTTTAAAGATTTTAGGTGTTTTTGTTAAAATATACAAAATCTGCGAAAACACAGTTTCCCGGCAATTAAAAAAAAACTGTAGTGCCGAATTTTTTTCCCGTTTAATATGTTATGGCTACATATGAGTTCCAACTACTGGCAAATTTTCAATCCAAAAGTTTCAAAATTACCGCTAAAAACCCCGAAAAACAATACAAATTGTACCCCCCCCTAGGGGGGTGGGAAATGGGTATAGTTTAAGTTTGACACAACTGACGTGTGCGGGCATACCAAATAATTATTTCTTATACATTTCAACTCGATCCGACTATTTTTCTCGAAATTATAGCCAGTAAAAGTTCTAACTTAAAAACTCGTACGGTTTTTTTTTGTTTTTTCAACTTTCGTCTGTGAAGAATTAAACTTTTTCAACTTTTACCCCCCCCAAAGTACCAACTAGATAAAATTTGCGATTTATAGAGTTGCTACTCGAAGGAATTGGTCCAGTATTAAAAAAGTTACAGTGTATACAGATAAAAAAAAAACACACATCAGAGTAAAACCAATACCTTCTCGCTTTGCATCGAAGCTAAAAATAGTGGATTCGTTCAGCAATGGAGCAATTTATAAATGATCTATCAAAAGTTATGATTCGTTCTATTATATTATTATTCCTAAACGATGCAAAAATATTCAAGGTACTAAAGAATCATTTGGTTATTAGATAATTGAAACGGCCAGTCATTAGTAATAGTAATAATAATCTTTATTAACGGAAATGTATTCCAATTTACAATAACATAATATATACCAGAGCAGTTAAGTATTTATACATAAATTGTAAGTACTTAAAATATTACACTAATACTATAATGTATGAATAAAACACGAAAAACAAAATATAATTTGAAAATTTATCAAAAAACTAATTATAATAGCAATGAAAATTCATTAAGAGTAGAAGAAGAAAAATCGACATAATTTCTAGTGTTGCCTAGAGTCATTAAGACATTACATGGAGAATTTATTTGGTAATTTCTTGCAGTATTTTTTAAATAAAATAGAGACTTGTCGCGTGATCCACCATGTTTATTTTAAAGTAAATACATTCTGGTAATTCAGCCATTCAGGGCAATCGATTAAGTTGTTTAATCATTTTAATAGGAAATTTAGTACATTTTTTTCAAACACTGTTTTCAGATTCGGTAAGTTAAAAAATCCCTCAAGACCCGCATATGCCGAATGCGGTATTCTTTCGACACAACATTTAAATTAAAGAAACCCAACAAAGTTATTTTGAACTCTAGATAACTTTTGAAGTTGACCTGAAGAGTTAGAGTTAGGGAGCCACAAAAGGGGACCATATTCCAATTGTGAACGAACCAAATAGCAATATAATAATTTTAAAGAGGTTTCATCCTGAAAGTCACTGCATGTACGCTTTAATAAGCTTAGTTTATTTAATGCTTTGTTTTTTATAATTTCTAGATGGTTACCAAAAGATAATTTTCTATCAAAATGCATACCAAGGTCATTTACAGTATCTGACCTTTGTATTTCCTGATCATTTAAATAATATTTTACTATGATGGGATTTTTTTCTAGGGAAAAGGATAAATTGATACATTTATTTATGTTCATAGATAAATTGTTTTTAATGCACCACTCATGGATATTATTCAAATCAATTTGTAACATTCTGTATTTTTTAGATTCTTTAGCTATGAATATGTAACAACGACGAGTTGACTTATTTCCTTCAAATGTTATTTATACGTCGTAACCAGATGGTCTTTAATGGTCTTTAACGGTGGTCCATCTATTATACTAACCTCTTAATATGTTGGTTTGTAATCGAGCTACACAATTAGTGACCGGTACCTAATTATAGAACCTTCAATCAAAATATGCTAAATTATATAGAACTAGTTTAGCAGTATGCAGTTCTACTAGATCTGTTATTTAGATCTAGTAGTAATATCACATTCAAGAAAAGGCTTCGAATATAATCAATGGATACTGGACTCCAATTTGGTCAATTCTTACTGTCCTTGGGTTATTTAACTTATAAGACAAGTAGCTTACTTTTCTCCGCCCAAAAAGTTATGTGTAAAATTGAAAACTTATATTAAAATCGTTTTTTTTCCTTATTAGTTTTTGTAATATAATGTTTTTTTTATACATTATGTTATTAAATATGTTTTTATTTATTACAAGCTGTCCGGACCCGGCGTTGCCCGAGATTTAGTCTGCCAGGGCTGAGTAAAATAATTCACATCCTCACCGCCATCCCCAACCTCACCCTAATCCTTCATCTTTAGTCTCTTATCTTTTATCAGATAACAGCGTTTTGACATTTTCATGTTTTAGCTCCGGCACATAACCGAAATCAATGTTAGTGACAAAAGCGTCAAAGACATGAAAATGCTTTTTCGTGGTTGCTGACTTGGCTGAAAAATGATTTATGTATGTGACACTTTTTTCGGTTATTATGTCCTCCTCTTACTCAAGGGTCCAAGTCTTAGTGTCAGATCCTGTTCTAACAGTTAAAAACTTGCCCAGAATCGGCCTGTTCCATTAATCATCACCAACCATTTACTCGAGTACCGTGATTACCATGATTACAAACCAAGTGTTTATTTTGGGTTACATTTAATTTATTTACATTTCGTATTTCAAACACAAAGTTCTTGTGTTGAGGTCATCGTTAGGGGTGGAATTTTCTACTATGCCAGTTATCTTTGCGGGAGTGAACTCAACAACTTCCCAAAGTTTCATGGCGATCGGTTGAATGGTTGACTAATGCATAAAGGACAGACAAACAGACAGAAATTCATTTTTATATATATAGATTAGCAAAACGTCGACTACATTTTTAAGAACGTTGCAGGACCATAAACCAAGTTCAATATAATAAGTATTGCTATATAATTTTAGCAATACACAACAATTATATTACTATATATATTATAACTATAATTGGTGTAATTGATGATAAAAAAATTGCAACGTTTTAGTAAACAATAGCGTACCAGTAGAACCCGGTTATTAAACAGATATTTGCAAACCAATACTTGAATGAGATTTGCACCCTTTACTATACCAACCATCGAGTCAAGCTATACTGATACGGTTGCTGAATTCAATTGCTACTTTGGCATGATCTGTTAATTAACTACTACAAAAGTCAAATTTATTCAGTTTTTGGACAAAGTTTCCTGGCTGATGTATAATAAATAGAACGCAAAATTACAGTGTACTTGTACATATAATTTTTTGTACTAATTTCAAATAAACCCATAACCGAAGTAATAAAAACGAATGTGCATTATGGTGAAATAAAAGTGCCTTATATGAATAATTATTTTTTATGGTTAGATAATATAATATGTTATAGGTCAATTAGCTTCATCGCGAGACGTAGTAGTAGTATTAGGTAGTATTTTTTCAAGGACCATAATCCAAAACGATTTCGCCAACCTGATCGAATGTGGTATAATAAAATTTTCAATTTTATCTACAAACATTTTGCCTACTCTAAAAAAGTCATCAACGGTAGGCTTTGATATTACGTTCTCGCCTTGACAATCGCTCACTATTGATTTGATTTTGGGTAAACGAATATTATTCGTGATTACATTAATCAACCTATACATTTTTTGTTGAACTTTGCTCATGCAATCTATAAATTTAGAGATATCTTTCTTGCACAAGAGGCAACTTGCGAATATATTATAGACGTTTTTGAATGCCACGTTATCGTGCAACGACATTATGTCCATAAACTTGCCTACGATTTGTAATTTGAACGTGTTTGTGTAGTTTAAAAACTCACTGAATTGGTAGGTTTTCAGATCTTGAGATTTAAGAGTGTAAGACAACATCATTTCCAGCATTATTATTTTCAACGTGCCGATAATCTTATGCTGTCTCTTCCAAAGTTCTTTGACTCCCTCCAACCCACTTAAGATATTCGGAAAAGGTGCGCTGATAAAGAGTGTTGACCTATCGGAATTGTCGGCCACAAATTCGTCAATAATCGATTTGTATGTTTTCTTGTCGTGGAAAAGGAACAAGCAGACCGTTAATGATTCGGACATTGAGAACTCCAATAGTCCTTTCTGACGGTTTTCTTGGAAGTTGTAATGCAGTAACCTTTTTTTCTGTCGTATTGCATCTATCACGCTGCCATTGTTTGCAACACTGGCGGATTCAGCTGTTGTACTATTACACAAAGACAGTTGTTGCTCTGCCAACGAAAAATGTTTTTCGTATTTTATATTGAAAGAGTTTTCCAATGGACACATGCAGCATTCCAAGTGTTTTTCTATTTCGGTTAGCACGAATTCGTGCATCCGTCGTGTTTTGTTTAAAACATTCGAACTAAACTTTGCACCGTTATTAACAGTTAGCCCAAAGAAAACCCTTATTTGGCGGGTGTAGATAAAAACTAACCAAAGATTTTTTACCTCATAGTTTTTTGGAACCAACAACGAATCGAGCATCATAGACGCTTCTTTATCGAACAAGAAATCTTCAAGTGTCTCTGGCGTTAGGATATCTCTGATGTTGTCGAAAAGCGCATCGCCCATTAATTTCAAATGAAACAGAGTGCTGTAAAAGTATCCGCACTCCAGGTATCGGTACAAGTCCAAATGTTTTTGGCGCAAATCAACGAGAGACAAATTTTCCAATTTTTTACGATCATATTCGTCGTGGTTATTGTAACCGGTAGCCAATTGCTTTAAGCTTTGTAATTTGTCTAAATAACTCTCCTTTTCTACCTGGTCGTCGGAAGACCATACACTGGTTATTAGAAAAACTATTACATACCATGATTTCAACACAGCCATTTTGTCAACTCTCACAATTATTGCTTAATCTGCGAAAAATTACAATATATTTGTAATAATTATTTACAGCTTTCATCGATAATAGACAATCGTGTCGATTTTACTTACTCAGACTTGTAGATGCGGCTGTCAATGTACTTGTGCGACGTATCGAAACAGTTTTCAAACTAATACCGTCGTTGTTTTTTACATAAAGCACTTATTTAAACAAAAAGTCGCGCGAGGCGCTTACAAATTGTTGATATAATGTTTTTAAAAATTCGTATGTGCAAGGCGTTGTGTTAGTATGACGTGTTGATCGTATACACCTCACTATGCATCAATATACATATACATTTTATCAAAACACCTACGCGTTGCTTACACAAAGCTCTTATTCAAACAATAAGTCGTTCGGTGTGCTTATAAAATATTGTTGTTATCTTTTTTCTTCGCGTTTGTACCATCGAAAAACATAACATATGTGTGTTCCACAAGTATACGATTTCTGTTAATACAACAAAAAAAACATACCTTATATTTTAGTTAAAAAATATGCTAATATTTTCTGTAAAAACTAACGATTCTTTTAGTCTACACACATATTAAATTACATACCGCGAAATACATATCAATAAACAATAGTGTCAATTTATATCAATAGTAGTTAGTATTTTCATACAAGTTAAGTCCAAACCAATCACAGTAAGAAAATATGAGGTGCAGTGTTTACGAATTTGTATCAAAGCGTTTATTTCAAAAAGAACGGTTTTTTTTTTTAAAACGGCTTCTTATTTTTTCAATCAAAAGCCTATTTCATTTACATCAATACAAACATAATAACAAAAAATGTGTTTACTAAAAAATAAATATACAAAGGCGAAAAGACATTTTTTAAGTATTATTATTGGTTTTAATACAAAATTTGTATTTGCTATAATATTTGTATATGTATATGCAAGCAAATTCAGTCGTACTAGAATACAAACTATAAACCAATGTATGTAATTTTTCCCATTTTGGCTGTGTCCCTAAAAACCCTTAATCTTCTACGCCTTCCAGGGGAATAGATTTATGTTATTGATTTGGTTTGTCTTCGTTTAGCGGTAGTTTTAGCATAGTCTAAACCAAGCACAGTCCGAACCAAGTACAAGTCAAATACATGCCCAGTAATAAAAGTGGTCCAGTATCCACAGATTTGTTTTAAAGCGGTTTGTTGAATGTAATTTTGTAGAAACTTTGTATTTTCTGACTACTTTCATTTGATTTTAATACGTTTTACTTTATAAGTTAAAATTGTCTAGGCAGTTGTCCTATAACTTAAAGAGTTATGAAATATCTATTCTTATGACTGGTAGGTAATAACAGCCAGTTCCTCCTATCCTTAAAATGGTATTTCTACTTCCTAATAAGATGGTTTCTAATGTTGGTACAATTTTTATTCTACTATACAGGTTCTATATTTAAGTACCGGTCTTTAATCTTGTGGCTCTGATTACAAACCATCATATCAATAGGTTAGTATTAAAAAATTGGACCACCATTAGAGATCATTTGATTAGGAAGTAGATACTGGACCTCATTTAGGTAAATTATTACTGGAAAAGTTTTTTACTTGTACTTGGTTTGAACTGTACTATGTTTAGACTATGCTAGAAATACCTATAAACGTTGACAAACCAAAAAAATATCATAATTAATATATTAAGAGTTCGGAAAATATATAATGTATCAAATTGCCATATAGAATAAAATGGTCAATGTAGCTTATTGCCTAGTGTTCTGAGAATATTCAACGACTAGTGTCTGCAATTTGCATAAAGTGTCTTCCCAAGGCGAATCCTTGGGTGGTGGGTATCGGTGCATCGTCGGTTGATACGAGCAAATGAAGCAAATTAATTAGTCGGAATTTAGGAGTACTTTTAAGCAGAATCTCTTAATTCTACAGAACTTCTTTAAATTTACATTTTACGTAATAAGTGTTAACCATATATTTTAATAGTTTTAGTTAAGTAATAAAATTATACCGTTTATGTAGTTCATGAAACGTATTGTTTTTTGAATCGGCTTCTCTTTTACAAATTATAAAACAATATAAGTAGTTTTCCTCTTTTGATTTTTGTCTCTAAAACTTCACCTAAAAAGCAAAATAAAGAAGAACTTTCCTTGCTTTTAGGGGAATTGATTTATGATATTTGTTTGGTTTATCAACGTTTATCACTAATTTTAGCTATGAATATGTAACAATGACGAGTTGACTTATTTCCTTCAAATGTTATTTATACGTCGTAACCAGATGGTCTCTAATGGTCTCTAACGGTGGTCCATCTATTATACTAACCTCTTAATATGTTGGTTTGTAATCGAGCTACAGAATTAGTGACCGGTACCTAATTATAGAACCTTCAATCAAAATATGCCAAATTATATAGAACTAGTTTAGCAGTATGCAGTTCTACTAGATCTGTTATTTAGATCTAGTAGTAATATCACATTCAAGAAAAGGCTTCGAATATAATCAATGGATACTGGACTCCAATTTGGTTAACTCTTACTGTCCTTGGGTTATTTCACTTATAAGACAAGTAGCTTACTTTTCTCCGCCTAAAAAGTTATGTGTAAAATTGAAAACTTATATTAAAATCGTTTTTTTTCCTTA
Organism: Adelges cooleyi; assembly: GCF_023614345.1. Taxonomy (NCBI): domain Eukaryota; kingdom Metazoa; phylum Arthropoda; class Insecta; order Hemiptera; family Adelgidae; genus Adelges; species Adelges cooleyi. Next base: position 23,091 of record NW_026096439.1, read on the forward strand.
TTAGTTTTTGTAATATAATGTTTTTTTTTATACATTATGTTATTAAATTTGTTTTTATTTATTACAAGCTGTCCGGACCCGGCGTTGCCCGAGATTTAGTCTGCCAGGGCTGAGTAAAATAATTCACATCCTCACCGCCATCCCCAACCTCACCCTAATCCTTCATCTTTAGTCTCTTATCTTTTATCAGATAACAGCGTGACAGCGTTTTGACATTTTCATGTCTTAGCTCCGGCACATAACCGAAGTCAATGTTAGTGACAAAAGCGTTATGTTAGAAAAGCGTATCTGATAAGAGATTAAAGATGAGGGATTAGAGATGAGGGATGTGGACATGTGGTTGGGGTTGGGAATGGGAAATAGGATAAGATATCCAAGGTAGGAGATGATGTGTAGTGGGAAGGGGTAGGGGTAGGGGTAAGTGATAGGAGCAAAATTAATTTGGTACTTCGACGAGACATGAAAATGCTTTTTCGTGGTTGCTGACTTGGCTGAAAAATGATTTATGTATGTGACACTTTTTTCGGTTATTATGTCCTCCTCTTACTCAAGGGTCCAAGTCTCAGTGTCAGATCCTGTTCTAACAGTTAAAAGCTTGCCCAGAATCGTGGTACATAGAATCGGCCTGTTCCATTAATCATCACCAACCATTTACTCGAGTACCGTGACTACCATGGTTACAAACCAAGTGTTTATTTTGTGTTACATTTAATTTATTTACATTTCGTATTACAAACACAAAGTTATTGTGTTGAGGTCATCGTTAGGGGTGGAATTTTCTACTATGCCAGTTATCTTTGCGGGAGTGAACTCAACAACTTCCCAAAGTTTCATGGCGATCGGTTGAATGGTTGACTAATGCATAAAGGACAGACAAACAGACAGAAATTCATTTTTATATATATAGATTAGCAAAACGTCGACTACATTTTTAAGAACGTTGCAGGACCATAAACCAAGTTCAATATAATAAGTATTGCTATATAATTTTAGCAATACACAACAATTATATTACTATATATATTATAACTATAATTGGTGTAATTGATGATAAAAAAATTGCAACGTTTTAGTAAACAATAGCGTACCAGTAGAACCCGGTTATTAAACAGATATTTGCAAACCAATACTTGAAAAAGATTTGCACCCTTTACTTTACCAACCATCGAGTCAAGCTATACTGATACGGTTGCTAAATTCAATTGCTACTTTGGCATGATCTGTTAATTAACTACTACAAAAGTCAAATTTATTCGGTTTTTGGACAAAGTTTCTTGGCTGATGTATAATAAATAGAACGCAAAATTACAGTGTACTTGTACATATAATTTTTTGTACTAATTTCAAATAAACCCATAACCGAAAAAATAAAAACGAAGGTGCATTATGGTGAAATAAAAGTGCCTTATATGAATAATTATTTCTTATGGTTAGATAATATAATATGTTATAGGTCAATTAGCTTCATCAAGAGACGTAGTAGTAGTATTAGGTAGTATTTTTTCACGGACCATAATCCAAAACGATTTCGCCAACCTGATCGAATGTGGTATAATATGATTTTCAATTTTATCTACAAACATTTTGCCTACTCTAAAAAAGTCATCAACGGTAGGCTTTGGTATTACGTTCTCGCCTTGACAATCGCTCACTATTGATTTGATTTTGGGTAAAAGATTTTTGTTCGTGATTACAGTAATCAACCTATAGATTTTTTGTTGAACCTTGCTTATGCAATTGATAAATCTATAAGTATCATTCTCGCGCAATAGGCAACTTGCGAATTTTTCATAGACCTCTGTGAATGCCACGTTATCGTGCAACGACATTATGTCCATAAACTTGCTTACAATTTGATATTTGAACTTGTTCGTGTTGTTAAAAAAGTCATCAGATTGGTCGCTTTGGCAAGATTTAAGTGTGTAAGACAACATCATTTCCAGCATTATTATTTTTAACGTGCCGATAATCTGACGCTGTCTCTTTTTAAGTACTTTGACTCCCTCCAACCCACTTGTGATATTCGGAAAAGGTGCGCTGATAAAGAGTGTTGACCTATTGGAATTGTCGGCCACAAATTCGTCAATAATCAATTTGTATGTTTCCTTGTCGTGGAAAAGAAACAAGCCGTCCGTTAATGATTCGGACATCGAGAACTCCAATAGTCCTCTCTGCCGGTTTTTTTCGAAATTGTTATGCAGTAATCTTTTTTTCTGTCGTATTGCATCTATCACGCTGCCATTGTTTGCAGCACTGGCAGATTCAGCTTCTGAATTATTACACAAAGACAGTTGGTGCTCTGCCAACGAATTATGGTTTTCGTAATTTATGTTGAAAGAGTTTTCTAATGGACACATGCAGCGGTCCAAGTCTTTTTCAATTTCGGTTAATACGAATTCGTGCATCCGTCGTGTTTTGTTTAAAACTTTCGAACTAAACTTTGCACCGTTATTAACAGTTAGCCCAAAGAAAACCCTTATTTGGCGGGTGTAAATAAAAACTAACCAAAGATTTTTTACCTCATAGTTTTTTGGAACCAACAACGAATCGAGCATCATAGACGCTTCTTTATCGAACAAGAAATCTTCAAGTGTCTCTGGCGTTAGGATATCTCTGATGTTGTCGAAAAGCGCATCGCCCATTAATTTCAAATGAAACAGAGTGCTGTAAAAGTATCCGCACTCTAGGTAACGGTACAAGTCCAAATGTTTTTGGCGCAAATCAACGAGAGACAAATTTTCCAATTTTTTACGATCATATTCGTCTTGGTTATTGTAACCGGTAGCCAATTGCTTTAAGCTTTGTAATTTGTCGAAATAACTCTCCTTTTCTACCTGGTCGTCGAAAGACCATATACTGGTTATAAGAAAAACTACTACATACCATGATTTCAACACAGCCATTTTGTCACCTCTCACAATTATTGCTTAATCTGCGAAAAATTACAATATATTTGTAATAATTATTTACAGTTATCATCGATAATAGACAATCGTGTCGATTTTACTTACATAGACTTGTAGATGCGGCTGTCAATGTACTTGTGCGACGTATCGAAACCGTTTTCAAACTAATACCGTCGTTGTTTTTTACATAAAGCACATATTTAAACAAAAAGTCGCGCGAGGCGCTTACAAATTGTTGATGTAATGTTTTTAAAAATTCGTATTTGCAAGGTGTTGTGTTAGTATGACGTGTTTATCGTATACACCTCATTTATGCATCAATATACATTTATATTTTATCAAAATACCTACGCGTTGCTTACACAAAGCTCTTAATCAAACAATAAGTCGCTCGGTGTGTTTATAAAATATTGTTGTTATCTTTTTTCTTCGCGTTTGTACCATCGAAAAACATATAACATATGTGTGTTCCACAAGTATACGATTTCTGTTAATACAACAAAAAAAAACATACCTTATATTTTAATTAGAAAATATGCTAATATTTTCTGTAAAAACTAACGATCCTTTTAGTCTACACACATATTAAATTACATACCGCGAAATACATATCAACAAACAATAGTGTCAATATATTTGAATAGTAGTTAGTATTTTCATACAATTTAAGTCCAAACCAATCACAGTAAGAAAGTATGAGGTGCAGTTTTACGAATTTGTATCAATGTGTTTATTTCAAAAAGAACGGTTTTTTTTTTTTTTTTGGAAACGGCTCCTTATTTTTTCAACCAAAAGCCTATTTCATTTACATCAATACAAACATAATAACAAAAAATGTGTTTACTAAAAAAAAATATATACAAAGGCGAAAAAACATTTTTTAAGTATTATTATTGGTTTTATAACAAAATTTGTATTTATTATAATATTTGTAACAATATGCAAGCAAGTTCAGTCGTTCTAGAATACAAATTATAAAACAATATATGTGATTTTCCCCTTTTTGGCTTTGTCCCAAAAAACCATAAAACTTCTACGCCTTCCAGGGGAATAGATTCATGATTTTTGTTTGGTTTGTCTTCGTTTAGCGGTAGTCTTAGCATAGTCGAAACCAAGCACACTCCGAACTAAGTACAAGTCAAATACTTGACCAGTAATAAATTACCTATAAGTGGTCCAGTATCCACAGATTTGTATTAAAGCGTTTTGTTCAATGTAATTTTTTAGAAACTTTGTTTTTTCTGACTACTTTCATTTTATTTTAATACGTTTTACTTTATTAATTTTCTAGGAAGTTGTCTTATAACTTAGAGAGCTCTGACATAATCTATTCTTATGACAGGTAGATAATAACAGCCAGTTCCTCCTATCCTTAAAATGGTATTTTTTCTTCCTTACCAGATGGTCTCTAATGTTGGTCCAATTTTTATTCTACTATACAGGTTTCATATTATGCTACCGGTCTCTAATCTTGTGGCTCTGATTACAAACCATCATATCAAGAGGTTAGCATAGAAAAATTAGACCACCAATAGAGACCATCTGGTTAGGAAGCATAAATACTATTTGAAACACCTAAGACAACTGGTCGTCGTTACCTACCTAACATGAGAATAGATTATTTCACAATTCTGAAAGTTATAAAAGACAACTGCCTAAAATAGCATAGATTATTAAGTAAAATATAATAAGCTGAAAGTAGTCAGAAGATGCAAAGTTTCCAAAAATCACATTTAACAAAACGCTTTAATACAAATCTGTGGATCCTGGATCCCTTTTAGATAAATTATTACTGGGCAAGTTTTTGACTTGTACTTGGTTCGGACTATACTAGAATTACCGATAAACGTTGACAAACTAAACAAATATCATAATTCTCCCCTGAAAAGCGTGGAAACAATTTTCTTTATTTCAATTTTCAGATGAAGATTTAGGGTCTTAGGATTGACAATGAGACCAAGAGGAGATGAAAAATGTGCCAATTATATATACATATATCTCAATAATCTGTAGTCCCTTTATGTTTATTAAGGATATCTTGAAAAAGGGAAATAATTCAACTGGTAGCATCAATAATTGTTTTAAATTTGAACAATAAGAGAACTGTTGTTTTTTTACAAACCATTGTATATTTACAATTTTGTTTTGTTTTATGGAAAACAAGTTTTTTTTTAGATATTTTTTGCTTTATAATTTGGGTTTTAGTACGATTAAATTCGCTTGCATGACAGTACCCTATTGTTACAAATATTATAGTAAATAAGAATTATGTGTAATAACCGACAATAATACTTAAATATCATCTCTGCTCCGAATCGAAGTAAAAAAGCTGGGTTTTCCACCTACGTAATGTGTAAAAACACATTTTTTTGTTATTGTGTTCATTTAAATGTAAATAACATAGGCTGAACTATTGGTTGAACAAAAATAAGAAGCTGTTCCCAAAGTAAAACGATTACCAATTTATTTTGTAAGCTAAATAAATGGTAGAATTTTATTAATGCCTATTAAATACGATTTACAATTAAAAAAAAAAATCTTAAATTTTAAGAGTTTCTGCAACATAATAGTCCAACAATATTTTTCGAACTCTTAGCTTCAATTTCGACCAACAAATTAAATTAAACATTAAATTAAAATCCTATGACGACCTGGATCTAGCTGTTAACAATCTCACAAACCTCATTCAAACTGCAGCTTGGTCATCTACAGTCACCTCTCTCAACCCTTCTAAGACTCCTGCTATACCAGTCTACATTCGCGAAATCATTGTTGAAAAACGTAGGTCAAGGGCTCTTTACCAACGAACCCGTCTGCATTCACACAAGCAAAAATACAATAAACTTGCCAACCATCTAAAAAAATTGTTAGCTAAATTCAAAACAAAATCTCTTGAAAGCTTTCTAACTAATCTCTCTAATGATGGTAGTCTTTGGAAAGCAACAAAAAATGCGTGCAAAACTAAAACCCCAAACGTCCCAATAAAAAAAAACGATGGTAGCTTTGCTATATCTGATACAGATAAAGCCGAACTGTTCAAACTCCATCTATCTGAAATTTTTCAGCCTCACCCTGATATTGCCTCTCCTAATAACATCAATTCTGTGGAAGAGTTTCTAAACTCCCCACTACCAGTAGCTCACCCTGTCAAACACTTCACTCCGAATGAAGTTAAATATGCTATTGATAAATACCCTCTCAAAAAATCTCCCGGGTTTGATCATATTACTGCTGAAGTGGCCAGATGCCTGCCAAAAAAAGCGATCATCCACCTCACGCATTTATTTAACTCTGTTCTCAGGCTCTCATATTTTCCTACCCTCTGGAAATTCTCGATTATTATTCTTGTTCCAAAGCCCAATAAACCTCCTGACTCCATCTCCTCTTACCGACCCATTAGTCTGTTACATTTTTTCGCCAAAATCCTCGAAAGACTTTTACTTAAGCGAATTCTACCATGCCTAACTATAAATTCTCCCCAACTCCCAGTTTGGATTTCGATCTACTCACTCAACAATCCATCAAGTTCATAGAGTTGTAGATGCAATTTCTTATGCATTAGAAAAAAAATTATATTGCACTTGCGTTTTTCTAGATATTTCTCAAGCATTTGATAGGGTCTGGCACCACGGGCTCCTTTTCAAATTTTTTTGATATATTCTATTACTTGTAAGTATTTTCTACTAATCTTGTTGTAGATTCATTTTTGACTGTTGAACAACTATAAGTCGGTGTGTAATTAATTTTAATTTATTTAGTAAATTTAGTAAATTTAGTAAATTTTAGACAGTAAATTAATAGACTTTTCAATTTTTAAAAACTGAATTTAGTTGTTAATATATTAGGTTGGTTACAAAAATGTTATCTAAATTAGATCGTTGAAAATGTTACAAAAAGCTTATAATAATGAGCACTTGAACTATAACGGCTTAGACTTGGTGCAAAAGGTAATTTGTTTAGCGGATACGTATACTTGTGCTATATTTATTTTATATACAAGTATCTAAACTAAATATTATACATGTATGTTTGTCCCATATATTTTTTTCAATACTATACTTATATGTATGCAATTATTTTGACTACTAGTAGAGACGTACGCTTATAAATAAATATCAATAATTTTGACAACTCCAATTAAATATTAAATACATAGATTGATGTTATTAAAAAGTCACAAGAAAAATTAATATGTCCCTTAAATAATTAGTATGTTAAAATTTAGAAATTGTTTGTCAATTTTTGGATTAAATATAACAGGGATGACATCAACCTTATAAGTAATATATATTATATTTGTTAAGAACATATTATTGCAAATTATAATTTATGGATAATTATTATTAATTAGTTTTATATTTGTTTTATTTAATATAATATATAAATAATATTTTTGTGTGGATTGATTTTTGTACATATTCATCATTTCAATTAAGAAATAGTAAATAAATAGTTATAAGATAATTATTGCTAAAAAATAAATTGATTTCATTAAAGTAGTAAATCTTAGTACTTCTTAGATTTTTTAAGAGTTATATCAACTATTCAATTGCTTTCTTTGGGAAATTAATATACTTAAAGTTTTACAATGACATAATGAGGTTATTAAAGAGCTAAAAGGCACATACATCAAACATAAAACAAATCTATTATCTAAATAATCTATTATCTATGCATAGAAAAACATATGTAAAACTAAATTGAAACTCAGTTTTACTTTTGGACTACTTATAAATAATCCCCATTTAATAACCGGTAAAAAATAAACAATACCATTTCTAGAACTCGTAATATAGCATAACAACTCATATTAGTTTTACTTGTTAGCTTCTTTTATTAGTAATAAAAAAAATGTCCATTGTTTGTTTTAAAATTTAATTTACCTATGTTGAAAATCTCTTAGCTTTTTACCATGACTGACAGTTTTATACTATAGAATGTTATTTGCTTACATATTATTTAGTTCAAGGAAGCAAAAGCAAAAAAAGTAATAACAATTATACTAACAAATCCATAATTTGCTATTTGCATAATTTGAAATGTATAAGAAATAATTATTTGGTATGCCTGCATACGTCAGTTGTGTCAAACTTAAACTATACCCATTTCCCACCCACTAAGGGGGGGGGGGGGTACAAGTTTTTTTGTTTTTCGGGGTTTTTAGCCGTAATTTTAAAACTTTTGGGTTGAAAATATGCCAGTAGTTGGAACTCATATGTATCCATAACATATTAAACGGGAAAAAAATTCGGCACTACAGTTTTTTTTTAATTGCCGGGAAACTGTGTTTTCGCAGATTTCGTATATTTTAACAAAAACACCTAAAATCTTTAAAAAAAATTGATCAAATCATTAAAACAATTTTATGTATATCTATGCAGAATGATACTATAAGGTTTTGTGCTCAAGTACCACTTATGACTTAAAGTTTACACAAATTCAATTTTTTTTTTAACAAAAAACCCGGTGTACCAGATGTGAGAAACGAACAGACACTAAAATCTATCAGTTGGTAACGTCTATCCGTGTTAGATTAGGTTAGGCCCAATGATCGGTATCATAATATTGTGTTTATAACATGATATCACAGGTGACTAAATCGTGTAACTGATTATAGTAGACACTCGATTTATTGGGAAAAAAACCTATCCGTGTACTTATTAAGACACTTAATGATTCTGATACGACAAAACTACTGTCGTTATCTCGTTATTTTATAGCCTGCGTTATATAACCTTACCGAAGGTCAACTATGAGTATATAAGGTCCAACTGCCTGCAAATAATGAAGAGGACTGTTGTTTTTTGGATTCAGATTAAGTGTTGGTTTTTATGCAGTATACCGCCTCAACATGTATTTTTTATTACACAATTTTTTTAAAGGAAAACTAATGTTTTGCATATTGTTATACTGTTATTCATTTAAAGAGATTCACGCTTGATTGTTTAAATTTTCTAATACTAGATAATCTGCTTCGTGCTAATTTTAATTTTTTAGTTTATCAACTTGTAGCTCTAATTTTGTATAAAATATTTAATTATTTTAGTACTATGTACAAATTAAGATAAATTTTAATAATAATTAAGTCATAAATGATAATACTTTATTTTATGACTAGATTAAATCTCGTGAACATTTAACATCATGATATTGCTCCTGTGCTTTTATTAAAATAACACAATTTTTAAAATCTCCATAAAAGGTTATTGTTTAATAATAGGAAACAGCCGACCGCTAGTGGCTATACACGTTAGTAATATTTAACTAATAAGTAATATATGTAGCTAAAATTTATTGTTTTCTCCATCACAGTACCAGTATACGTATTATTTTAATTTAAATGTAAGAAAGTCGATTTTTCTTTAGAAAATAACAAGAAATTAATATACAGGATGAGGCAATAAAACGGCAATTTTCTAATGTATTTAAATGGGAAAACCGGTTTCACTATCCCACCCTTTACATTTTAAGGATCTATGAAAAGGTTTTTTTAGTTGCATTTTATTTTGTAAATTGTCAATCTAGTAAAATAGAAGTATAATATAACTTTGAAATAATATAATCTATGAAGAATAAATAGTTTGTGTGAGTTTGCTCTAATGAAAGTATATAATATATATTATATATAGTATATAAGTATATAGTATAAATATTAATTTTATTGAGAATAAGCGTTTGTAATTTAAACTATGGAGTACAAACGATTGAAACATGAATCGTCGACCATTGCAACAAAATATAACAAGACATTGTATATGTGTTATTTGGTCCACTGCGTTTTTGCAAAAAAAAAAAAAAAACCAGTACAGTGGGGTCGGGGCATAGTGGGGACGGAGCATAGTTGGGTCGAGGCATAGTGGTGACGGGGAGGTCACAGGTTTACAGAAATTTTTAAATCTGAATGTGATAAAATCACTTTCGAAAAAACGCTTCGATGCAAATCGGTAGTTAGTATTTTCAAGCCAGTACAGTCCAAACCAAGCGCAGTATAAGCCAGCAAAGTTAGAAAGTTTTAAATGAAGGTTCTGTATTTACAAATGAGCATCAAAGCGTTTATTTGAAAGCGATTTTATTAAATTTTATCACTTTTATTTATAATAATTCTTGTAGACCTGTGACCTCTCCGTTTCCTCATTGCTTTGATTACATTATGCCTATACTTTACTGTACTAGTCCTCTCGGATAAAATCACTTTCAAATTAACGCTTTGATGCTCATTTGTAAATACAGAACCTTCATTTAAAACTTTCTAACTTTGCTGGTTTATACTGCGCTTGGTTTGGACTGTATTGGCTTGAAAATACTAACTACCGATTTGCTTCGAAGCGTTTTTTCGAAAGTAATTTTATCACTTTCAGATTTAAAAATTTCTGTAAGCCTGTGACTTCCCCGTCACCACTATGCCCCGACCCGACTATGCTCCGTCCCCACTATGCCCCAACCCCACTGTACTGGTTTTGTTACATTGCAGCGCATAACAGCGTAACGCTTTTTTGGTAACACTTTTTTTACCGGCTAAATCTCACCCTTATCTCTTACCCCCTATTCCACTCCCGTCCCCAACCCTTTCGCTTTTTTCGTTACGCTCTTTCGGTAACGCTTTTATGGTAACGCTTTTTTCGGTCATGTGCCAGAGCTAAGACATGAAAATGTCATTAAAAAAAATTTTAATTTAATTTTTGGGGTCGGTGATTACGAATTTCATATCAGTCCTTAAATTTAATCAGCCAGAAAGAACTGAAGTAAAAAAAAAAAAAATTGAATTTATGTAAACTTTAAGTCAAAAGTGGTACTTGAGCACAAAACCTAAAAGTATCATTCTGCATAGATCTACATAAAGTTGTTTTAGTGATTTGATAATTTTTTTTTTAAGAATTTAGGTGTTTTTGTTAAAATATACGCAATCTGCGAAAACACAGTTTTCCGGAAATTTAAGAAAAACTGTAGTGCCGAATTTTTTTCCCGTTTAATATGTTATGGATACATATGAGTTCCAACTACTGGCATATTTTCTACCCAAAAGTTTTAAAATTACGGCTAAAAACCCCGAAAAACAAAAAAACTTGTACCCCCCCCCCTTAGTGGGTGGGAAATGGGTATAGTTTAAGTTTGACACAACTGACGTGTGTGGGCATACCAAATAATACATATACATATGTCTTATACATTTCAACTCGATCCGACTCTTTTTCTCGAAATTATAGCCAGTAAAAGTTCTAACTTAAAAACTCGTACGGTTTTTTTTTTGTTTTTACAAATTTCTACTGTGAAGAAGTAAACTTTTTCAACTTTTACCCCCCTCAAAGTACTAACTAGATGAAATTTGTGATTTAAAGATATGCTATTCAAAGGAATTGGTCCAGTATTAAAAAAGTTACAGCGTATACAGATAAAAAAAACATACATCAGAGTAAAACCAATACCCTTTCGCTTTGCATCAAAGCTAAAAATAGTAATAATATTAAATTGTGTTTGTAAAGTACAACAGTTGTCTTAATGTAAAAACTTACTGTAACCGTTTGATGCTAACAGTTGTTTGTCTGTTTTCTACATTGTATAATCTATTCCTATAATGAGTAGGTAACAACGGCCAGTTTCTTATATCCTTCAAATGGTATTTATACTTCCTAACCAGATGGTCTCCAATGTTGGTCCAATATTATTATACTAACCTCCTAATATGATGGTTTGTAATGGAGAATTAAGGTTAAAGATAGGTACCTAATTTTAGAACCTACTATCAAATTATGCTAAATTATATAGAACTAGTTTAGCATTATTCAGATCTTGTAGACCTGTGATTTAGATGTAGTAATAACATCACATTTTGGACAACAAAGAATCTTTTGGAAACTTAAATAAAAACTGTGTTTTTTTCTGACTACTGTTTGCAATATTTTTATAATATGTTTTGTTATACATTATGTTTCTAAAATGTATTTTTATTTATTATTAGCAAAACTACGACTAAATTTTTAAGGACATTGAAGGACCAGAGACCAAGTTCTATATAATATGTATTGCTATAAATTATATTTGTTGTAATTGATAATAAAAATAATTGCAACATTTTAGTAAACAATACTGCACCAGTAGAGCACGGTTATTTCACAGGTACTTGCATTTAAACCATACGACATGGTCCATGTAAATAATACCTAGTCAAAACTGAAAAAAACAATATCTGAATGAGATTCGCACCGTTTACTTTGCTAACCATCAAGTCAACAGCTATAAATAATAAATATGTTATAGGTATTTAGCTTCAAAGCGAGACATTTTAGTAGGAGCATTCGGTAGTATTTTTTCACGGACCATAATCCGAAACGATTCTATCAACCAGATTGAATGTGGTATAATATGATTTTCAATTTTGTCTACAAATATTTTGCCTACTCTAAGAAAGTCATCAACGGTAGGTTTTGATATTACGTTCTTGCCTTGACAATCGCTCACTAGTGATTTGATTTTGGATTAACGAAATTCCTTCGTAATTTCATCAATCAACCATTGAATGTCATCTTTTAAATTGCTCATGCAATTTTCAAATTCAGAGGTACCTTAAAACTCTTATTTACACAAAAATTCGCGCGAGGCGCTTACAAATTGTTGTTATAATGATTTTTGAAAATCCGTATTTGCAAGGTGTTTTGTTAATATGACCTTATACGTGTTAATCGTATACATCTCATCTATGCATTAATATACCTATATATTTTATCAAAATACCTGAGCGTCGCTAACCCAAAGCTCTTATTTAAACAATAAGTCCTGCGATGTGATTATCAAATATTGAATTTATTTCTTGTTTTCGCGTTTGTACGATCGAAAATCATATAACAAATGTGTTTTCCACAAGTATAAGATTTCTGTTGATAAAACAAAAAAATGTTAGCTAGGAAATATACTAAAATTTTTTGTAAAAAATAACGATCCTTTTATTCTAATTGTTTATTTGAAACGGATTTTATCACTTTTATTTATTTTAGTATTTCTTGTAGACCTGTGACTACTCCGTCCCACTATGCTTTGATGTTAGTCTGATCGATAGAGACTTTTAGAATAATAAAGTAAATATATTAATAAGGCTTTTGAAGAAAAAAAAACAACTGGTTGGGAATTTTTCCGCTATTCTTTCTTTATTGCTGGCTCTATTGTAATTATTTATAAAAGGAAATTCGGTTATGAGTTTAATTGGCATAATAACCATATAAAATTGATACAATTTACGAGTATACTGTATTTATAATTGTGAAAAATCTGGACATTTTGAGAGCTTTTTATTAATAGATCCAAAGACAATTTTAATAGTTTACGTCTTAATATTTATTAGGACAATTATTGAAGAGATACGTGAAAAACAAATATATTACCTTAAAAAGACTTTTTTAAATGATTTTATTCGTGATGAACGAAAAATATTGCCTAAAATTTACTGCTCATTTACTATGCACACAATAACAAAAAATGTGTTTTTCCACATTACGAGACATACGTAGGTGGAAAAAGCAGCTTTTTAGCTTCGATGCGAGCAATTCGATACACATTTTACGTAACACATAGCAACTTACACATTGACTATAGTCAATAAGTAATTTTTTCTCTTTTTTGGATTTCCTTAGATCTACTCTTGGTCTATTTGCCAGACATAAAACCCTAAGACTTCACATAAAAAGCGAAATAAGGATGAAGTTTTCACGCCTTTCAGGGGAAAATATATTTATTATTATTTGAATTATTATTACTTCTTATTATGATATTTGTTTGGTTTGTCAAACGTTTATCAGTTGAGTTATATAAATTACTGAGTTGTGAAATAATCTATTCTTATCATACGTAGGTAACGACGGCCAGTTGTCTTATATCCTTTAAATGGTATTAATACTTCCTAACCAGATGGTCTCTAATGGTGGTCCAATTTTTTTATACTAATCTCTTAAAATGTTGGTTTATAATAGAACCACAAAATTAGAGACCGGTACCTAATCATAGAACCTACTATCAAATTATGTTAAATTATATAGAACTAGTTTAGCAGTATGCAGTTCTACAAGATCTGTTATTTAAATGTAGTAAAGATATCACATTCAAAAAAGGCTTCAAATATAATCATTTATACATTTATTTGTACTAATTTTAAATAAATACACAATCGAAAAAATTAAAATAAAGGTGCATTATGGTGAAATAAAAGTGCCATAGTGTTGTAGTATGAATAATTATTTTTTATGGTTATATAATATAATATGTTTTAGGTCAATTAGCTTCATCGCGAGACGTAGTAGAAGTATTAGTTAGTATTTTTTCACGGACCATAATCCAAAACGATTCCGCCAACCTGATCGAATGTGGTATAATATGATTTTCAATTTTATCTACAAACATTTTGCCTACTCTAAGAAAGTCTTCAACGGTAGGCTTTGATATTACGTTCTCGCCTTGACAATCGCTCACTATTGATTTGATTTTGGGTAAAAGAATATTATTCGTGATTTCATTAATCAACCTATAAATTTTTTGATGAACCTTGCTCATGCAATCTATAAAATTATAGATACCTTTCTTGCACAATGGGCAACTTGCGAATATTTTATAGACGTTTTTGAATGCCACGTTATCGTGCAACGACATTATGTCCATAAACTTGCCTACAATTTGTAATTTGAACGTTTTTCTGTAGTTTAAAAACTCATTGTAATGGTAGGTTTTCCGATCTTGTGATTTAAGAGTGTAAGACAACATCATTTCCAGCATTAATATTTTTAACGTGCCGATAATCTGACGCTGTCTCTTTTTAAGTACTTTGACTCCCTCCAACCCACTTGTGATATTCGGAAAAGGTGCGCTGATAAAGAGTGTTGACCTATTGGAATTGTCGGCCACAAATTCGTCAATAATCAATTTGTATGTTTCCTTGTCGTGAAAAAGAAACAAGCCGTCCGTTAATGATTCGGACATCGAGAACTCCAATAGTCCTTTCTGACGGTTTTTTTCGAAATTGTTATGCAGTAATCTTTTTTTCTGTCGTATTGCATCTATCACGCTGCCATTGTTTGCAGCACTGGCAGATTCAGCTTCTGAATTATTACACAAAGACAGTTGGTGCTCTGCCAACGAATTATGGTTTTCGTAATTTATGTTGAAAGAGTTTTCCAATGGACACATGCAGCGGTCCAAGTCTTTTTTAATTTCTGTTAACACGAATTCGTGCATCTCTCGGGTGTCTTTTAAGGTTTCTGCATTGAACGTACCACCGTCATTAACAATTTGCCCAAAGAAAACCCTTATTTGGCGGGTGTATATAAAAATTAACCAAAGATTTTTTACCTCATAGTTTTTTGGAACCAACAACGAATCGAGCATCATAGACGCTTCTTTATCGAACAAGAAATCCTCAATTGTCTCTGGCGTGAGAATATCTTTGATGTTGTCGAAAACCGCATCGCCCATTAATTTCAAATGAAACAGAGTGCTGTAAAAGTATCCGCACTCCAGGTAACGGTACAAGTCCAAATGTTTTTGGCGCAAATCAAAAACAGACAAATTTTCCAATTTTTCACGAACATATTCGTCTTGGTTATTGTAACCGGTAGCCAATTGCTTTAAGCTTTGTAATTTGTCGAAATAACTCTCCTTTTCTACCTGGTCGTCGGAAGACCATACACTGATTATTAGAAAAACTATTACATACCATGATTTCAACACAGCCATTTTGTCAACTCTCACAATTATTGCTTAATCTGCGAAAAATTACAATATATTTGTAATAATTATTTACAGCTTTCATCGATAATAGACAATCGTGTCGATTTTACTTACTCAGACTTGTAGATGCGGCTGTCAATGTACTTGTGCGACGTATCGAAACAGTTTTCAAACTAATACCGTCGTTGTTTTTTACATAAAGCACTTATTTAAACAAAAAGTCGCGCGAGGCGCTTACAAATTGTTGATATAATGTTTTTAAAAATTCGTATGTGCAAGGCGTTGTGTTAGTATGACGTGTTTATCGTATACACCTCATCTATGCATCAATATACATATACATTTTATCAAAATACCTACGCGTTGCTTACACAAAGCTCTTAATCAAACAATAAGTCGCTCGGTGTGTTTATAAAATATTCTTGTTATCTTTTTTCTTCGCGTTTGTACCATCGAAAAACATAACATATGTGTGTTCCACAAGTATACGATTTCTGTTAATACAACAAAAAAAAACATACCTTATATTTTAGTTAGAAAATATGCTAATATTTTCTGTAAAAACAAACGATCCTATTAGTCTACACACATATTAAATTACATACCGCGAAATACATATCAATAAACAATAGTATCAATATATATCAATAGTAGTTATCTTTTTTTTTTTTTTAAAAACGGCTTCCTATTTTTTCAACCAAAAGCCTATTTCATTTACATCAATACAAACAAAATAACAAAAAATGTGTTTACTAAAAAATAAATATACAAAGGCGAAAAGACATTTTTTAAGTATTATTTTTGGTTTTAATACAAAATTTGTATTTGCTATAATATTTGTATATGTATATGCAAGCAAATTCAGTCGTTCTAGAATACAAACTATAAACCAATATATGTAATTTTTCCCATTTTGGCTTTGTCCCTAAAAACCCTTAATCTTCTACGCCTTCCAGGGGAATAGATTTATGATATTGGTTTGGTTTGTCTTCGTTTAGCGGTAGTTTTAGCATAGTCTAAACCAAGCACAGTCCGAACCAAGTACAAGTCATATACATGCCCAGTAATAAAAGTGGTCCAGTATCCACAGATTTGTTTTAAAGCGTTTTGTTGAATGTAATTTTGTAGAAACTTTGTATTTTCTGACTACTTTCATTTGATTTTAATACGTTTTACTTTATTAGTTAAAATTGTCTAGGCAGTTGTCCTATAACTTAAAGAGTTATGAAAAAATCTATTCTTATGACAGGTAGGTAATAACAGCCAGTTCCTCCTATCCTTAAAATGGTATTTCTACTTCCTAATAAGATGGTTTCTAATGTTGGTACAATTTTTATTCTACTATACAGGTTCTATATTTAAGTACCGGTCTTTAATCTTGTGGCTCTGATTACAAACCATCATATCAATAGGTTAGTATTAAAAAATTGGACCACCATTAGAGATCATTTGATTAGGAAGTAGATACTGGACCTCATTTAGGTAAACTATTACTGGAAAAGTTTTTTACTTGTACTTGGTTTGAACTGTGCTTGGTTTAGACTATGCTAGAAATACCTATAAACGTTGACAAACCAAAAAAATATCACAATTAATGTATTAAGAGTTCGGAAAATATGTAATGTATCAAATTGTCATATAGAATAAAATGGTCAATGTAGCATATTGCCTAGAGTTCTGGGAATATTCAACTACTAGTGTCTGCAATTTGCATAAAGTGTCTTCCCAAGGCGAATCCTTGGGTGGTGGGTATCGGTGCATCGTCGGTTGATACGAGCAAATGGAGCAAATTAATTAGTCGTAATTTAGGAGTACTTTTAAGCAGAACCTCTTAATTCTACAGAACTTCTTTAAATTTACATTTTATGTAATAAGTGTTAACCATATATTTTAATAGTCTCAATTTTAATAGTTCCAGTTAAGTAATAAAATTGTCGTACGACAAAAAGATAATAATAGAAATACTCAAAGCTCTATTCTTGATGTATACACTGGTTATTTAACTGAAACACTGATACTTATCAAAGCACTGTACTATAATGGATTGCCGTCCGGGTTCTTCGCGGATGTCGTAGAGCCGTTGCTTACACTAGATTAAAAAGAATTAGAGATTGAGAAAGGATAGTTACAAGGTGCGAACGAATCGCAAGACACGAGTACTTTAAGATAGGAATGTGCACTGTGCGAACGAATCGCAAGACAAGTGCACGAGGAAAGAGGATAGACTACTAGGCGTTAATGAACGAACTCTCGAACTTAAACCTGGTAGACGGACAGCGACAACCGAGTACTCTTGACTGATGACATATGGCTACGGTAAAGTCGACTGACAAAAGATCATTGAATTTAATTGTCTTTTATATTGTTTTACATTTTGCAACTAAGCATTAAGTTAATTTAATTGTTTAGTAATCAGTCTCGAGTCGTCGGAAGCACTGCCGATATTTATTTTTATAAATTTACCTATATTGATGAAGTGGTCATCATATAACAAAGGGTTAATTAGTTTATAAAACATATTTTTTTTTTTTGGAATCGGATCTTATTTTTTTAACCAAAAGCATAAAAATAAACACTAAAATATTAGCCAGATAATTGATATGTTTACTAGCCACCTCAGATACCAGCTTTATCTATATGCATTAGTACACCATTCATCCGATCGCCATGAAACTTTGGGAAGCTGTTGAGT
Source organism: Adelges cooleyi (assembly GCF_023614345.1). NCBI lineage: Eukaryota > Metazoa > Arthropoda > Insecta > Hemiptera > Adelgidae > Adelges > Adelges cooleyi. The sequence goes on from NW_026096439.1 coordinate 41,394, forward strand.
ACACTCCCGTCAACCTAACTAGCATAGTACTTTTCTAAAATTTCACCCCTTAAGATGGTCTCAAACACGAACTTTGTACTTTAAATACGAAATATTTTCCGTTTCTAACCCGAAATTAACATTTGGTTTGTAGCCATGGTAACCACGGTACTCGAGCGAATGGTAGGTTAAAGAAACAGGCCGATTCTATGTACCACGGTTGTGGGCAAGCTTTTAACTGTTGGAACGGGATCTTGGACTGAGACTTGGACCCTTGAGTAAAAGAAGGACATAATAACCGAAAAATGTGTCACAAAAACGCTTTCACGCTGTTATCTGATAAGAGATTAGAGATGAGGTAAGGGAGTAGGAATGGGGATAGGGATAGGGGAGGAATGGGAATTATTTTACTCAGCCCTGGCAAACTAAATTTTGAACTACGCCGGATCCGGACAGCTTGTACACGGTAAAAATAATTTCAACAGTTTTCAAAAAAATACCTTCGTTGTTTTTTACATAAAGCACTTATTTACACAAAAAGTCGCGTGAGACGCTTATAAATTGTTGATATTATGTTTTTGAATACTCGAATTTACAAGGTGTTTTGTTAGTATAACCTTATTACATGTTAATCGTATATATATTATTACGGGATAAACGTATATGGAAAAACCAGCTTGTTTAGCTTTGATGCGAACAATAAATGATATTTAAGTATTATTGTCGGTTATTATACATACTTTGTATTTGCTATAATATTTGTAACGATATGGTACTATCATGCAAGCAAATTCAATCGTTCTAAAACACAAATTATAAAACAAAATATGGCTAAGAAACAGCTTGTTTTCCATAAAAAAAACCAGAACAGTCGGGTCATAGTGGGAACGGGGAGGCAAAAGTTTCACAGGAATTTTCAAATCTGAAAGTGATAAAATTACTTTCGAAAAAACGCTTCGATGCAAATCGGTAGTTTGTATTTTCATGCCAGTACAGTCCAAACCAAGCACAGTATAAACCAGCAAAGTTAGAAAGTATTTAATTGAGATGCTGTACTTACAATAAGCATCAAAGCGTTTATTTGAAAGTGATTTTATTCAATTTTGTCACTTTAATTTATAATAATTTCTGTAGACCTGTGACCTCCTTCTCCTCGTTGCTTTGATTCCATTATGCCTTTATTCTACTGTAATAGTCCTCTCGGATAAAATCACTTTCAAATAAAAAAAATTTTAATTTTATTTCTGGGGTCGGTGATTACGAATTTCATATCAGTCCTCAATTTTAATCAGCCAGAAAGAACTGAAGATAAAAAAATTTAGTGATTTGATAAATTTTTTTTTAAGAATTTAGGTGTTTTTGTTAAAATATACGCAATCTGCGAAAACACAGTTTTCCGAAAATTTAAGAAAAACTGTAGTGCCGAATTTAATTTCCGTATGATATGTTATGAATACATATGAGTTCTAACTACTGACAAATTTCAACCTATAGGTCTTAAAATTATGGTTAAAAAACTAAAAAAACTAAAAAATTGAACCCCCGCTAGGGGGTGGAAAACGGGTTTAATTTAAATTTGATAGAACTGACGTGTGCGGGCATACCAAATAAATATTTCTTATAAATTTCACCTCGATCCGACTTTTTTTCTCGAAATTATAGCTAGTAAAAGTTCTAACTTTAGGTCAATTAGCTTCATCACGAGACGTAGTAGTAGTATTAGGTAGTATTTTTTCACGGACCATAATCCAAAACGATTCCGCCAACCTGATCGAATGTGGTATAATATGATTTTCAATTTTAACGACAAACTTTTCGCCTTCTCTAAGAAAGTCTTTAACGGTAGGTTTTGATATTACGTTCTCGCCTTGACAATCGCTCACTATTGATTTGATTTTGGGTAAAAGAATATTATTCGTGATTTCATTAATCAACCTATAAATTTTTTGATGAACCTTGCTCATGCAATCTATAAAATTATAGATACCTTTCTTGCACAATGGGCAACTTGCGAATATTTTATAGACGTTTTTGAATGCCACGTTATCGTGCAACGACATTATGTCCATAAACTTGCCTACAATTTGTAATTTGAACGTTTTTCTGTAGTTTAAAAACTCATTGTAATGGTAGGTTTTCTGATCTTGTGATTTAAGAGTGTAAGACAACATCATTTCCAGCATTAATATTTTTAACGTGCCGATAATCTGACGCTGTCTCTTTTTAAGTACTTTGACTCCCTCCAACCCACTTGTGATATTCGGAAAAGGTGCGCTGATAAAGAGTGTTGACCTATTGGAATTGTCGGCCACAAATTCGTCAATAATCAATTTGTATGTTTCCTTGTCGTGAAAAAGAAACAAGCCGTCCGTTAATGATTCGGACATCGAGAACTCCAATAGTCCTTTCTGACGGTTTTTTTCGAAATTGTTATGCAGTAATCTTTTTTTCTGTCGTATTGCATCTATCACGCTGCCATTGTTTGCAGCACTGGCAGATTCAGCTTCTGAATTATTACACAAAGACAGTTGGTGCTCTGCCAACGAATTATGGTTTTCGTAATTTATGTTGAAAGAGTTTTCCAATGGACACATGCAGCGGTCCAAGTCTTTTTCAATTTCTGTTAACACGAATTCGTGCATCTCTCGGGTGTCTTTTAAGGTTTCTGCATTGAACGTACCACCGTCATTAACAATTTGCCCAAAGAAAACCCTTATTTGGCGGGTGTATATAAAAATTAACCAAAGATTTTTTACCTCATAGTTTTTTGGAACCAACAACGAATCGAGCATCATAGACGCTTCTTTATCGAACAAGAAATCCTCAATTGTCTCTGGCGTGAGAATATCTTTGATGTTGTCCAAAACCGCATCGCCCATTAATTTCAAATGAAACAGAGTGCTGTAAAAGTATCCGCACTCCAGGTAACGGTACAAGTCCAAATGTTTTTGGCGCAAATCAAAAACAGACAAATTTTCCAATTTTTCACGAACATATTCGTCTTGGTTATTGTAACCGGTAGCCAATTGCTTTAAGCTTTGTAATTTGTCGAAATAACTCTCCTTTTCTACCTGGTCGTCGGAAGACCATACACTGATTATTAGAAAAACTATTACATACCATGATTTCAACACAGCCATTTTGTCAACTCTCACAATTATTGCTTAATCTGCGAAAAATTACAATATATTTGTAATAATTATTTACAGCTTTCATCGATAATAGACAATCGTGTCGATTTTACTTACTCAGACTTGTAGATGCGGCTGTCAATGTACTTGTGCGACGTATCGAAACAGTTTTCAAACTAATACCGTCGTTGTTTTTTACATAAAGCACTTATTTAAACAAAAAGTCGCGCGAGGCGCTTACAAATTGTTGATATAATGTTTTTAAAAATTCGTATGTGCAAGGCGTTGTGTTAGTATGACGTGTTTATCGTATACACCTCATCTATGCATCAATATACATATACATTTTATCAAAATACCTACGCGTTGCTTACACAAAGCTCTTAATCAAACAATAAGTCGCTCGGTGTGTTTATAAAATATTCTTGTTATCTTTTTTCTTCGCGTTTGTACCATCGAAAAACATAACATATGTGTGTTCCACAAGTATACGATTTCTGTTAATACAACAAAAAAAAACATACCTTATATTTTAGTTAGAAAATATGCTAATATTTTCTGTAAAAACAAACGATCCTATTAGTCTACACACATATTAAATTACATACCGCGAAATACATATCAATAAACAATAGTATCAATATATATCAATAGTAGTTATCTTTTTTTTTTTTTTAAAAACGGCTTCCTATTTTTTCAACCAAAAGCCTATTTCATTTACATCAATACAAACAAAATAACAAAAAATGTGTTTACTAAAAAATAAATATACAAAGGCGAAAAGACATTTTTTAAGTATTATTTTTGGTTTTAATACAAAATTTGTATTTGCTATAATATTTGTATATGTATATGCAAGCAAATTCAGTCGTTCTAGAATACAAACTATAAACCAATATATGTAATTTTTCCCATTTTGGCTTTGTCCCTAAAAACCCTTAATCTTCTACGCCTTCCAGGGAATAGATTTATGATATTGGTTTGGTTTGTCTTCGTTTAGCGGTAGTTTTAGCATAGTCTAAACCAAGCACAGTCCGAACCAAGTACAAGTCATATACATGCCCAGTAATAAAAGTGGTCCAGTATCCACAGATTTGTTTTAAAGCGTTTTGTTGAATGTAATTTTGTAGAAACTTTGTATTTTCTGACTACTTTCATTTGATTTTAATACGTTTTACTTTATTAGTTAAAATTGTCTAGGCAGTTGTCCTATAACTTAAAGAGTTATGAAAAAATCTATTCTTATGACAGGTAGGTAATAACAGCCAGTTCCTCCTATCCTTAAAATGGTATTTCTACTTCCTAATAAGATGGTTTCTAATGTTGGTACAATTTTTATTCTACTATACAGGTTCTATATTTAAGTACCGGTCTTTAATCTTGTGGCTCTGATTACAAACCATCATATCAATAGGTTAGTATTAAAAAATTGGACCACCATTAGAGATCATTTGATTAGGAAGTAGATACTGGACCTCATTTAGGTAAACTATTACTGGAAAAGTTTTTTACTTGTACTTGGTTTGAACTGTGCTTGGTTTAGACTATGCTAGAAATACCTATAAACGTTGACAAACCAAAAAAATATCACAATTAATGTATTAAGAGTTCGGAAAATATGTAATGTATCAAATTGTCATATAGAATAAAATGGTCAATGTAGCATATTGCCTAGAGTTCTGGGAATATTCAACTACTAGTGTCTGCAATTTGCATAAAGTGTCTTCCCAAGGCGAATCCTTGGGTGGTGGGTATCGGTGCATCGTCGGTTGATACGAGCAAATGGAGCAAATTAATTAGTCGTAATTTAGGAGTACTTTTAAGCAGAACCTCTTAATTCTACAGAACTTCTTTAAATTTACATTTTATGTAATAAGTGTTAACCATATATTTTAATAGTCTCAATTTTAATAGTTCCAGTTAAGTAATAAAATTGTCGTACGACAAAAAGATAATAATAGAAATACTCAAAGCTCTATTCTTGATGTATACACTGGTTATTTAACTGAAACACTGATACTTATCAAAGCACTGTACTATAATGGATTGCCGTCCGGGTTCTTCGCGGATGTCGTAGAGCCGTTGCTTACACTAGATTAAAAAGAATTAGAGATTGAGAAAGGATAGTTACAAGGTGCGAACGAATCGCAAGACACGAGTACTTTAAGATAGGAATGTGCACTGTGCGAACGAATCGCAAGACAAGTGCACGAGGAAAGAGGATAGACTACTAGGCGTTAATGAACGAACTCTCGAACTTAAACCTGGTAGACGGACAGCGACAACCGAGTACTCTTGACTGATGACATATGGCTACGGTAAAGTCGACTGACAAAAGATCATTGAATTTAATTGTCTTTTATATTGTTTTACATTTTGCAACTAAGCATTAAGTTAATTTAATTGTTTAGTAATCAGTCTCGAGTCGTCGGAAGCACTGCCGATATTTATTTTTATAAATTTACCTATATTGATGAAGTGGTCATCATATAACAAATGGTTAATTAGTTTATAAAACATATTTTTTTTTTTTGGAATCGGATCTTATTTTTTTAACCAAAAGCATAAAAATAAACACTAAAATATTAGCCAGATAATTGATATGTTTACTAGCCACCTCAGATACCAGCTTTATCTATATGCATTAGTACACCATTCATCCGATCGCCATGAAACTTTGGGAAGCTGTTGAGTACACTCCCGTCAACCTAACTAGCATAGTACTTTTCTAAAATTTCACCCCTTAAGATGGTCTCAAACACGAACTTTGTACTTTAAATACGAAATATTTTCCGTTTCTAACCCGAAATTAACATTTGGTTTGTAGCCATGGTAACCACGGTACTCGAGCGAATGGTAGGTTAAAGAAACAGGCCGATTCTATGTACCACGGTTGTGGGCAAGCTTTTAACTGTTGGAACGGGATCTTGGACTGAGACTTGGACCCTTGAGTAAAAGAAGGACATAATAACCGAAAAATGTGTCACAAAAACGCTTTCACGCTGTTATCTGATAAGAGATTAGAGATGAGGTAAGGGAGTAGGAATGGGGATAGGGATAGGGGAGGAATGGGAATTATTTTACTCAGCCCTGGCAAACTAAATTTTGAACTACGCCGGATCCGGACAGCTTGTACACGGTAAAAATAATTTCAACAGTTTTCAAAAAAATACCTTCGTTGTTTTTTACATAAAGCACTTATTTACACAAAAAGTCGCGTGAGACGCTTATAAATTGTTGATATTATGTTTTTGAATACTCGAATTTACAAGGTGTTTTGTTAGTATAACCTTATTACATGTTAATCGTATATATATTATTACGGGATAAACGTATATGGAAAAACCAGCTTGTTTAGCTTTGATGCGAACAATAAATGATATTTAAGTATTATTGTCGGTTATTATACATACTTTGTATTTGCTATAATATTTGTAACGATATGGTACTATCATGCAAGCAAATTCAATCGTTCTAAAACACAAATTATAAAACAAAATATGGCTAAGAAACAGCTTGTTTTCCATAAAAAAAACCAGAACAGTCGGGTCATAGTGGGAACGGGGAGGCAAAAGTTTCACAGGAATTTTCAAATCTGAAAGTGATAAAATTACTTTCGAAAAAACGCTTCGATGCAAATCGGTAGTTTGTATTTTCATGCCAGTACAGTCCAAACCAAGCACAGTATAAACCAGCAAAGTTAGAAAGTATTTAATTGAGATGCTGTACTTACAATAAGCATCAAAGCGTTTATTTGAAAGTGATTTTATTCAATTTTGTCACTTTAATTTATAATAATTTCTGTAGACCTGTGACCTCCTTCTCCTCGTTGCTTTGATTCCATTATGCCTTTATTCTACTGTAATAGTCCTCTCGGATAAAATCACTTTCAAATAAAAAAAATTTTAATTTTATTTCTGGGGTCGGTGATTACGAATTTCATATCAGTCCTCAATTTTAATCAGCCAGAAAGAACTGAAGATAAAAAAATTTAGTGATTTGATAAATTTTTTTTTAAGAATTTAGGTGTTTTTGTTAAAATATACGCAATCTGCGAAAACACAGTTTTCCGAAAATTTAAGAAAAACTGTAGTGCCGAATTTAATTTCCGTATGATATGTTATGAATACATATGAGTTCTAACTACTGACAAATTTCAACCTATAGGTCTTAAAATTATGGTTAAAAAACTAAAAAAACTAAAAAATTGAACCCCCGCTAGGGGGGTGGAAAACGGGTTTAATTTAAATTTGATAGAACTGACGTGTGCGGGCATACCAAATAAATATTTCTTATAAATTTCACCTCGATCCGACTTTTTTTCTCGAAATTATAGCTAGTAAAAGTTCTAACTTAAAAACTCATACGGTTTTTTTGGGGTTTTTCAAATTTCGACTGTGAAGAAGTAAACTTTTTCAACTTTTACCCCCTCCAAAGTACCAACTAGATGAAATTTTGTGATTTAAAGATATTCTATTCAAAGGAATTGGTCCAGTATTAAAAAAGTTACAGTGTATACAGATAAAAAAAACATACATCAGAGTAAAACCAATACCCTCTCGCTTTGCATCGAAGCTTAAAATAGTAATAATATTAAATTGTGTTTGTAAAGTACAACAGTTGTTTTAATGTAAAAACTTACTGTATACGTTTGATGCTAACAGTTGTTTGTCTGTTTTCTACATTGTATAATCTATTCCTATAATGAGTAGGTAACAACGGTCAGTTTCTTATATCCTTCAAATGGTACTTATACTTCCTAACCAGATGGTCTCCAATGTTGGTCCAATATTATTATACTAACCTCCTGCAATATTTATATAATATGTTTTGTTATACATTATGTTTCTAAAATTTATTTTTATTTATTATTAGCAAAACTACGACTAAATTTTTAAGGACATTGAAGGACCATAAACCAAGTTCTATATAATTTGTATTGCTAGTAAATAATACCGTACCAGTAGAGCACGGTTATTTCACAGGTATTTGTATTTAAACCATACGACATGGTCCATGTAAATAATACCTAGTCAAAACTGAAAAAAACAATATCTGAATGAGATTCGCACCGTTTACTTTGCTAACCATCAAGTCAACGGCTATACGATTGCAGTAATTCAATTGTTACTTTGAAATAATTTGAACCACTACAAAAATCAAATTTCTGTTTGGACTGAAAAATGTGCAGACCAAAGTAATACCTCTTGAAAGGCACAATGGTTTTTTTTTCTCGACGCTTAACCTAATAAGTTCTTGGACTCCTGACGTATAATAAATAAAATTCTACATGTACATGTACATACATTTATTTGTACTTTTTTTATGATTATAAATAATAAATATGTTATAGGTATTTAGCTTCAAAGCGAGACATTTTAGTAGGAGCATTCGGTAGTATTTTGTCTTGGACCATAATCCAAAACGATTCTATCAACCAGATTGAATGTGGTATAATATGATTTTCAATTTTGTCTACAAACATTTTGCCTACTCTAAGAAAGTCATCAACGGTAGGTTTTGGTATTACGTTCTTGCCTTGACAATCGCTCACTAGTGATTTGATTTTGGGTTAACGAAATTCCTTCGTAATTTCATCAATCAACCATTGAATGTCATCTTTTAAATTGCTCATGCAATTTTCAAATTTTGAGGTACATTAAAACTCTTATTTACACAAAAAGTTGCGCGAGGCGCTTACAAATTGTTGATATAATGATTTTGAAAATCCGTATTTGCAAGGTGTTTTGTTAAGATGACCTTATTACGTGTTAATCGTATACATCTCATCTATGCATCAATATACCTATATATTTTATCAAAATACCTATGCGTCGCTTACACAAAGCTCTTATTTAAACAATAAGTCCTGCGATATGATTATCAAATATTGATTTTATTTCTTGTTTTCGCGTTTGTACGATCGAAAATCATATAACAAATGTGTTTTCCACAAGTATAAGATTTCTGTTGATAAAACAAAAAAATGTTAGCTAGGAAATATACTAAAATTGTTTGTAAAAAATAACGATCCTTTTATTCTATACACATATTAATAAATAACATACTGTGAAATACATATAATTAAATTAATACATATAGAAAAGGCCAGTACAGTGGAGTCGGGGCACAGTGGGGACGTGAAGATCATAGATTTACAGGAACTATTACAGCTGGAAGTGATAAATCACTTTCAAATACACCCTTCATAGGGAATCGGTAGTTAGTATTCTGAAACCAGTTAAGTCCAAACCAAGCACAGTATAAACCAGCATATTAAGTATGAGGTAAAAGTTTACATATTAGCATGAAATTGTTTATTTGAAACGGATTTTATCACTTTGATTTATAATATTTCCTGTAGACCTGTGACTACTCCGTCCCACTATGCTTTGATGTTAGTCCGATCGATGGAGAATTTTAGAATAATAAAGTAAATATTTTAATAAGGCTTTTGAAGAAAAAAAAAACTACTGGTTGGGAATTTTTCCGCTATTCATTCTTTATTGCTGGCTCTATTGTAATTATTTATAAAAGGAAATTCGGTTATGAGTTTGATTGGCATAATAACCATATGAAAATGTCTAAAATTGATATAATTTACGAGTATACTGTAGTTATGTTTGTGAAAAGTTTGGACATAGCCAAAAAATATATTTTTTTTAAATTTATAAAATTAGTAAGTATTTATGATTGTGAAAAATCTGGACATTTTGACAGCTTTTTATTAATATATCCAAAGACAATTTCAATAGTTTACGTCTTAATATTTATTAGGACAATTATTGAAGAGATACGTGAAAAACAAATATATTACCTTAAAATAGACTTTTTTAAATGATTTTAATCGTGATGAACGAAAATATTGCCTAAAATTTACTGCTCATTTACTATGCACACAATAACAAAAAATGTGTTTTTCCACATTACGAGACATACGTAGGTGGAAAAAGCAGCTTTTTAGCTTCGATGCGAGCAATAGATGATACTTAAGTATTATTGTTAGTTATGATACATCCTTTGTGTTTGCTATAATATTTGTAACAATAGAGTACTATCGTGGAAGCGAATTTAATCGTTCTAAACACACAAATAATCATAAAACAAGATATGGCTAAAAACGACTCGTTTTCCATAAGAAAAAAACAGTTTTCCGATTATAAAAACTTAAAAGAATGTTTTATGCTAACAGTTGATTGTCTTTGGCTACATTATCAAACGACACAAAACGTATCGTTTTAAAAGGATAAAGTTCCGCGAAATAAGGATAAAGTTTTCACGCCTTTCAGGGGAAAACATATTTATTATTATTTTAATTATTATTACTTCATATTATGATATTTGTTTGGTTCGTCAAACGTTTATCAGTTGAGTTATATAACTTACAGAGTTGTGAAATAATCTATTTTTATCATACGTAGGTAACGACGGCCAGTTGTCTTATATCCTTTAAATGGTATTAATACTTCCTAACCAGATGGTCTCTAATGGTGGTCCAATTTTTTTATACTAATCTCTTAATATGTTGGTTTATAATAGAACCACAAAATTAGAGACCGGTACCTAATCATAGAACCTACTATCAAATTATGTTAAATTATATAGAACTAGTTTAGCAGTATGCAGTTCTACTAGATCTGTTATTTAAATGTAGTAAAGTTATCACATTCAAAAAAGGCTTCGAATATAATCATTTATACATTTATTTGTACTAATTTTAAATAAATCCATAATCGAAAAAATTAAAATAAAGGTGCATTATGGTGAAATAAAAGTGCCTTAGTATTGTAGTATGAATAATTATTTTTTATGATTATATAATATATGTTTTAGGTCAATTAGCTTCATCACGAGACGTAGTAGTAGTATTAGGTAGTATTTTTTCACGGACCATAATCCAAAACGATTCCGCCAACCTGATCGAATGTGGTATAATATGATTTTCAATTTTAACGACAAACTTTTCGCCTTCTCTAAGAAAGTCTTTAACGGTAGGTTTTGATATTACGTTCTCGCCTTGACAATCGCTCACTATTGATTTGATTTTGGGTAAAAGAATATTATTCGTGATTTCATTAATCAACCTATAAATTTTTTGATGAACCTTGCTCATGCAATCTATAAAATTATAGATACCTTTCTTGCACAATGGGCAACTTGCGAATATTTTATAGACGTTTTTGAATGCCACGTTATCGTGCAACGACATTATGTCCATAAACTTGCCTACAATTTGTAATTTGAACGTTTTTCTGTAGTTTAAAAACTCATTGTAATGGTAGGTTTTCTGATCTTGTGATTTAAGAGTGTAAGACAACATCATTTCCAGCATTAATATTTTTAACGTGCCGATAATCTGACGCTGTCTCTTTTTAAGTACTTTGACTCCCTCCAACCCACTTGTGATATTCGGAAAAGGTGCGCTGATAAAGAGTGTTGACCTATTGGAATTGTCGGCCACAAATTCGTCAATAATCAATTTGTATGTTTCCTTGTCGTGAAAAAGAAACAAGCCGTCCGTTAATGATTCGGACATCGAGAACTCCAATAGTCCTTTCTGACGGTTTTTTTCGAAATTGTTATGCAGTAATCTTTTTTTCTGTCGTATTGCATCTATCACGCTGCCATTGTTTGCAGCACTGGCAGATTCAGCTTCTGAATTATTACACAAAGACAGTTGGTGCTCTGCCAACGAATTATGGTTTTCGTAATTTATGTTGAAAGAGTTTTCCAATGGACACATGCAGCGGTCCAAGTCTTTTTCAATTTCTGTTAACACGAATTCGTGCATCTCTCGGGTGTCTTTTAAGGTTTCTGCATTGAACGTACCACCGTCATTAACAATTTGCCCAAAGAAAACCCTTATTTGGCGGGTGTATATAAAAATTAACCAAAGATTTTTTACCTCATAGTTTTTTGGAACCAACAACGAATCGAGCATCATAGACGCTTCTTTATCGAACAAGAAATCCTCAATTGTCTCTGGCGTGAGAATATCTTTGATGTTGTCGAAAACCGCATCGCCCATTAATTTCAAATGAAACAGAGTGCTGTAAAAGTATCCGCACTCCAGGTAACGGTACAAGTCCAAATGTTTTTGGCGCAAATCAAAAACAGACAAATTTTCCAATTTTTCACGAACATATTCGTCTTGGTTATTGTAACCGGTAGCCAATTGCTTTAAGCTTTGTAATTTGTCGAAATAACTCTCCTTTTCTACCTGGTCGTCGGAAGACCATACACTGATTATTAGAAAAACTATTACATACCATGATTTCAACACAGCCATTTTGTCAACTCTCACAATTATTGCTTAATCTGCGAAAAATTACAATATATTTGTAATAATTATTTACAGCTTTCATCGATAATAGACAATCGTGTCGATTTTACTTACTCAGACTTGTAGATGCGGCTGTCAATGTACTTGTGCGACGTATCGAAACAGTTTTCAAACTAATACCGTCGTTGTTTTTTACATAAAGCACTTATTTAAACAAAAAGTCGCGCGAGGCGCTTACAAATTGTTGATATAATGTTTTTAAAAATTCGTATGTGCAAGGCGTTGTGTTAGTATGACGTGTTTATCGTATACACCTCATCTATGCATCAATATACATATACATTTTATCAAAATACCTACGCGTTGCTTACACAAAGCTCTTAATCAAACAATAAGTCGCTCGGTGTGTTTATAAAATATTCTTGTTATCTTTTTTCTTCGCGTTTGTACCATCGAAAAACATAACATATGTGTGTTCCACAAGTATACGATTTCTGTTAATACAACAAAAAAAAACATACCTTATATTTTAGTTAGAAAATATGCTAATATTTTCTGTAAAAACAAACGATCCTATTAGTCTACACACATATTAAATTACATACCGCGAAATACATATCAATAAACAATAGTATCAATATATATCAATAGTAGTTATCTTTTTTTTTTTTTTAAAAACGGCTTCCTATTTTTTCAACCAAAAGCCTATTTCATTTACATCAATACAAACAAAATAACAAAAAATGTGTTTACTAAAAAATAAATATACAAAGGCGAAAAGACATTTTTTAAGTATTATTTTTGGTTTTAATACAAAATTTGTATTTGCTATAATATTTGTATATGTATATGCAAGCAAATTCAGTCGTTCTAGAATACAAACTATAAACCAATATATGTAATTTTTCCCATTTTGGCTTTGTCCCTAAAAACCCTTAATCTTCTACGCCTTCCAGGGGAATAGATTTATGATATTGGTTTGGTTTGTCTTCGTTTAGCGGTAGTTTTAGCATAGTCTAAACCAAGCACAGTCCGAACCAAGTACAAGTCATATACATGCCCAGTAATAAAAGTGGTCCAGTATCCACAGATTTGTTTTAAAGCGTTTTGTTGAATGTAATTTTGTAGAAACTTTGTATTTTCTGACTACTTTCATTTGATTTTAATACGTTTTACTTTATTAGTTAAAATTGTCTAGGCAGTTGTCCTATAACTTAAAGAGTTATGAAAAAATCTATTCTTATGACAGGTAGGTAATAACAGCCAGTTCCTCCTATCCTTAAAATGGTATTTCTACTTCCTAATAAGATGGTTTCTAATGTTGGTACAATTTTTATTCTACTATACAGGTTCTATATTTAAGTACCGGTCTTTAATCTTGTGGCTCTGATTACAAACCATCATATCAATAGGTTAGTATTAAAAAATTGGACCACCATTAGAGATCATTTGATTAGGAAGTAGATACTGGACCTCATTTAGGTAAACTATTACTGGAAAAGTTTTTTACTTGTACTTGGTTTGAACTGTGCTTGGTTTAGACTATGCTAGAAATACCTATAAACGTTGACAAACCAAAAAAATATCACAATTAATGTATTAAGAGTTCGGAAAATATGTAATGTATCAAATTGTCATATAGAATAAAATGGTCAATGTAGCATATTGCCTAGAGTTCTGGGAATATTCAACTACTAGTGTCTGCAATTTGCATAAAGTGTCTTCCCAAGGCGAATCCTTGGGTGGTGGGTATCGGTGCATCGTCGGTTGATACGAGCAAATGGAGCAAATTAATTAGTCGTAATTTAGGAGTACTTTTAAGCAGAACCTCTTAATTCTACAGAACTTCTTTAAATTTACATTTTATGTAATAAGTGTTAACCATATATTTTAATAGTCTCAATTTTAATAGTTCCAGTTAAGTAATAAAATTGTCGTACGACAAAAAGATAATAATAGAAATACTCAAAGCTCTATTCTTGATGTATACACTGGTTATTTAACTGAAACACTGATACTTATCAAAGCACTGTACTATAATGGATTGCCGTCCGGGTTCTTCGCGGATGTCGTAGAGCCGTTGCTTACACTAGATTAAAAAGAATTAGAGATTGAGAAAGGATAGTTACAAGGTGCGAACGAATCGCAAGACACGAGTACTTTAAGATAGGAATGTGCACTGTGCGAACGAATCGCAAGACAAGTGCACGAGGAAAGAGGATAGACTACTAGGCGTTAATGAACGAACTCTCGAACTTAAACCTGGTAGACGGACAGCGACAACCGAGTACTCTTGACTGATGACATATGGCTACGGTAAAGTCGACTGACAAAAGATCATTGAATTTAATTGTCTTTTATATTGTTTTACATTTTGCAACTAAGCATTAAGTTAATTTGATTGTTTAGTAATCAGTCTCGAGTCGTCGGAAGCACTGCCGATATTTATTTTTATAAATTTACCTATAGTGATGAAGTGGTCAAAAGTGGATAAAATCACTTTCGAAAAAACGCTTCGATGCAAATCGGTAGTTTGTATTTTCATGCCAGTACAGTCCAAACCAAGCACAGTATAAACCAGCAAAGTTAGAAAGTATTTAATTGAGATGCTGTACTTACAATAAGCATCAAAGCGTTTATTTGAAAGTGATTTTATTCAATTTTGTCACTTTAATTTATAATAATTTCTGTAGACCTGTGACCTCCGTCTCCTCGTTGCTTTGATTCCATTATGCCTTTATTCTACTGTAATAGTCCTCTCGGATAAAATCACTTTCAAATAAAAAAAATTTTAATTTTAATTCTGGGGTCGGTGATTACGAATTTCATATCAGTCCTCAATTTTAATCAGCCAGAAAGAACTGAAGAAAAAAAAAAAATTGTATTTGTGTAAACTTAAAGTCAAAAGTGGTACTTGAGCACAAAACTTAAAAGTATCATTCTGCATAGATCTACATAAAGTTGTTTTAGTGATTTGATAAATTTTTTTTTAAGAATTTAGGTGTTTTTGTTAAAATATACGCAATCTGCGAAAACACAGTTTTCCGAAAATTTAAGAAAAACTGTAGTGCCGAATTTAATTTCCGTATGATATGTTATGAATACATATGAGTTCTAACTACTGACAAATTTCAACCTATAGGTCTTAAAATTATGGTTAAAAAACTAAAAAAACTAAAAAATTGAACCCCCTCTAGGGGGGTGGAAAATGGGTTTAATTTAAATTTGATACAACTGACGTGTGCGGGCATACCAAATAAATATTTCTTATAAATTTCACCTCGATCCGACTTTTTTTCTCGAAATTATAGCTAGTAAAAGTTCTAACTTAAAAACTCATACGGTTTTTTTTTTGGTTTTTTCAAATTTCGACTGTGAAGAAGTAAACTTTTTCAACTTTTACCCCCTCCAAAGTACCAACTAGATGAAATTTTGTGATTTAAAGATATGCTATTCAAAGGAATTGGTCCAGTATTAAAAAAGTTACAGTGTATACAGATAAAAAAAACATACATCAAAGTAAAACCAATACCCTCTCGCTTTGCATCAAAGCTTAAAATAGTAATAATATTAAATTGTGTTTGTAAAGTACAACAGTTGTTTTAATGTAAAAACTTACTGTATACGTTTGATGCTAACAGTTGTTTGTCTGTTTTCTACATTGTATAATCTATTCCTATAATGAGTAGGTAACAACGGCCAGTTTCTTATATCCTTCAAATGGTACTTATACTTCCTAACCAGATGGTCTCCAATGTTGGTCCAATATTATTATACTAACCTCCTGCAATATTTATATAATATGTTTTGTTATACATTATGTTTCTAAAATTTATTTTTATTTATTATTAGCAAAACTACGACTAAATTTTTAAGGACATTGAAGGACCATAAACCAAGTTCTTTATAATTTGTATTGCTAGTAAATAATACCGTACCAGTAGAGCACCGTTATTTCACAGGTATTTGTATTTAAACCATACGACATGGTCCATGTAAATAATACCTAGTCAAAACTGAAAAAAACAATATTTGAATGAGATTCGCACCGTTTACTTTGCTAACCATCAAGTCAACGGCTATACGATTGCAGTAATTCAATTGTTACTTTGAAATAATTTGAACCACTACAAAAATCAAATTTCTGTTTGGACTGAAAAATGTGCAGACCAAAGTAATACCTCTTGAAAGGCACAATGGTTTTTTTTCTCGACGCTTAACCTAATAAGTTCTTGGACTCCTGACGTATAATAAATAAAATTCTACATGTACATGTACATACATTTATTTGTACTTTTTTTATGATTATAAATAATAAATATGTTATAGGTATTTAGCTTCAAAGCGAGACATTTTAGTAGGAGCATTCGGTAGTATTTTGTCTTGAACCATAATCCAAAACGATTCTATCAACCAGATTGAATGTGGTATAATATGATTTTCAATTTTGTCTACAAACATTTTGCCTACTCTAAGAAAGTCATCAACGGTAGGTTTTGGTATTACGTTCTTGCCTTGACAATCGCTCACTAGTGATTTGATTTTGGGTTAACGAAATTCCTTCGTAATTTCATCAATCAACCATTGAATGTCATCTTTTTAATTCTCATGCAATTTTCAAATTCAGAGGTACATTAAAACTCTTATTTACACAAAAAGTTGCGCGAGGCGCTTACAAATTGTTGATATAATGATTTTGAAAATCCGTATTTGCAAGGTATTTTGTTAAGATGACCTTATTACGTGTTAATCGTATACATCTCATCTATGCATCAATATACCTATATATTTTATCAAAATACCTATGCGTCGCTTACACAAAGCTCTTATTTAAACAATAAGTCCTGCGATATGATTATCAAATATTGATTTTATTTCTTGTTTTCGCGTTTGTACGATCGAAAATCATATAACAAATGTGTTTTCCACAAGTATAAGATTTCTGTTGATAAAACAAAAAAATGTTAGCTAGGAAATATACTAAAATTGTTTGTAAAAAATAACGATCCTTTTATTCTATACACATATTAATAAATAACATACTGTGAAATACATATAATTAAATTAATACATATAGAAAAGGCCAGTACAGTGGAGTCGGGGCATAGTGGGGACGTGAAGATCATAGATTTACAGGAACTATTACAGCTGGAAGTGATAAATCACTTTCAAATACACCCTTCATAGGGAATCGGTAGTTAGTATTCTGAAACCAGTTAAGTCCAAACCAAGCACAGTATAAACCAGCATATTAAGTATGAGGTAAAAGTTTACAAATTAGCATGAAATTGTTTATTTGAAACGGATTTTATCACTTTGATTTATAATATTTCCTGTAGACCTGTGACTACTCCGTCCCACTATGCTTTGATGTTAGTCCGATCGATGGAGAATTTTAGAATAATAAAGTAAATATTTTAATAAGGCTTTTGAAGAAAAAAAAAACTACTGGTTGGGAATTTTTCCGCTATTCTTTCTTTATTGCTGGCTCTATTGTAATTATTTATAAAAGGAAATTCGAATATGAGTTTGATTGGCATAATAACCATATGAAAATGTCTAAAATTGATATAATTTACGAGTATACTGTAGTTATGTTTGTGAAAAGTTTGGACATAGCCAAAAAATATATTTTTTTTAAATTTATAAAATTAGTAAGTATTTATGATTGTGAAAAATCTGGACATTTTGACAGCTTTTTATTAATAGATCCAAAGACAATTTTAATAGTTTACGTCTTAATATTTATTAGGACAATTATTGAAGAGATACGTGAAAAACAAATATATTACCTTAAAATAGACTTTTTTAAATGATTTTAATCGTGATGAACGAAAATATTGCCTAAAATTTACTGCTCATTTACTATGCATACAATAACAAAAAATGTGTTTTTCCACATTACGAGACATACGTAGGTGGAAAAAGCAGCTTTTTAGCTTCGATGCGAGCAATAGATGATACTTAAGTATTATTGTTAGTTATGATAAATCCTTTGTGTTTGCTATAATATTTGTAACAATAGAGTACTATCGTGGAAGCGAATTTAATCGTTCTAAAACACAAATAATCATAAAACAAGATATGGCTAAAAACGACTCGTTTTCCATAAGAAAAAAACAGTTCTCCGATTATAAAAACTTAAAAGAATGTTTTATGCTAAAAGTTGATTGTCTTTGGCTACATTATCAAACGACACAAAACGTATCGTTTAACGATACACATTTTACGTAACACATAGCAACTTACACATTGACTATAGTCAATAAGTAATTTTTTCTCATTTTTGGATTTCCTTAGATCTACTCTTGGTCTATTTGCCAGACCTAAAACCCTAGGACTTCACATAAAAAGCGAAATAAGGATAAAGTTTTCACGCCTTTCAGGGGGAAACATATTTATTATTATTACTTCATATTATGATATTTGTTTGGTTCGTCAAACGTTTATCAGTTGAGTTATATAACTTACAGAGTTGTGAAATAATCTATTTTTATCATACGTAGGTAACGACGGCCAGTTGTCTTATATCCTTTAAATGGTAATAATACTTCCTAACCAGATGGTCTCTAATGGTGGTCCAATGTTTTTATACTAATCTCTTAATATGTTGGTTTATAATAGAACCACAAAATTAGAGACCGGTACCTAATCATAGAACCTACTATCAAATTATGTTAAATTATATAGAACTAGTTTAGCAGTATGCAGTTCTACTAGATCTGTTATTTAAATGTAGTAAAGTTATCACATTCAAAAAAGGCTTCGAATATAATCATTTATACATTTATTTGTACTAATTTTAAATAAATCCACAATCGAAAAAATTAAAATAAAGGTGCATTATGGTGAAATAAAAGTGCCTTAGTATTGTAGTATGAATAATTATTTTTTATGATTATATAATATATGTTTTAGGTCAATTAGCTTCATCACGAGACGTAGTAGTAGTATTAGGTAGTATTTTTTCACGGACCATAATCCAAAACGATTCCGCCAACCTGATCGAATGTGGTATAATATGATTTTCAATTTTAACGACAAACTTTTCGCCTTCTCTAAGAAAGTCATCAACGGTAGGCTTTGATATTAAGTTCTTGCCTTTACAACGGTTCAATATTGATTTGATTTTGGGTAAACGAATATTCTTCGTAATTTCATTAGTCAATTTTTGAATTAGAGTTATAACAATATCCATGCAACTGTCAAACCTCGCTTCTAAAATGGAACCTTTGAACCCTCTATTGAGATATGAGCAATATTCGAATTTTGCATAGACGATTTTGAATGCCCCGTTATCATGCAACGACATTACGTCCATAAACTTGTCTAAGATTTGATATTTGAACGTGTTCATGTTGTTCAAAAAGTTATTGGATCGGCGCCTTTGGCAAGTTTCAAGGGTGTACGACAACATCATTTCCAGCATTATTATTTTTAACGTGCCGATAATCTGACGCTGTCTCTTTTTAAGTTCTTTGACTCCCTCCAACCCACTTGTGATTTCCGGAAAATGTGCTGTGGTAAAGAGTGTTGACCTATTGGAATTGTCGGCCACAAATTCGTCAATAATCAATTTGTAAGTTTCCTTGTCGTGAAAAAGAAACAAGCCGTCCGTTAATGATTCGGACATCGAGAACTCCAATAGTCCTTTCTGACGGTTTTTTTCGAAATTGTTATGCAGTAATCTTTTTTTCTGTCGTATTGCATCTATCACGCTGCCATTGTTTGCAGCACTGGCAGATTCAGCTTCTGAATTATTACACAAAGACAGTTGGTGCTCTGCCAACGAATTATGGTTTTCGTAATTTATGTTGAAAGAGTTTTCCAATGGACACATGCAGCGGTCCAAGTCTTTTTCAATTTCTGTTAACACGAATTCGTGCATCTCTCGGGTGTCTTTTAAGGTTTCTGCATTGAACGTACCACCGTCATTAACAATTTGCCCAAAGAAAACCCTTATTTGGCGGGTGTATATAAAAATTAACCAAAGATTTTTTACCTCATAGTTTTTTGGAACCAACAACGAATCGAGCATCATAGACGCTTCTTTATCGAACAAGAAATCCTCAATTGTCTCTGGCGTGAGAATATCTTTGATGTTGTCGAAAACCGCATCGCCCATTAATTTCAAATGAAACAGAGTGCTGTAAAAGTATCCGCATTCCAGGTAACGGTACAAGTCCAAATGTTTTTGGCGTAAATCAAAGACAGACAAATTTTCCAATTTTTCACGAACATATTCGTCTTGGTTATTGTAACCGGTAGCCAATTGCTTTAAGCTTTGTAATTTGTCTAAATAACTCTCCTTTTCTACCTGGTCGTCGGAAGACCATACACTGGTTATTAGAAAAACTATTACATACCATGATTTCAACACAGCCATTTTGTCAACTCTTACAATTTTTCCTTAAACTGCGAAATATTATAATACTTTTGTAATAATTATTAGCTGCTATATCTTCGATAAAAGACAATCGTGTCGATTTTACTTACTCAGACTTGTAGATGCGGCTGTCAATGTACTTGTGCGGCATATCGAAACAGTTTTCAAACAAACACCGTCGTTGTTTTTTACATGAAGCACTTATTTAAACAAAAAGTCGCGCGAGGCGCTTACAAATTGTTGATATAATGATTTTGAAAATTCGTTTTTGCAAGCTGTTTTGTTAGTATGACTTCACGTGTTTATCGTATACACCTCATCTATGCATCAATATACATATATATTTTATCAAAATATCTACGCGTTGCTTACACAAAGCACTATTCAAACAATAAGTCGTTCGATGTGCTTATAAAATATTGTTGTTATCTTTTATCTTTACGTTTGTACGAACGAAAAACATATAACAAATGTGTTTTCTACATGTATACGATTTCTGCTAATACAACAAAACAACAAGCTTAATTTTTAGTAAGAAAATATGCTAATATTTTCTGGAAAATCTAACGATCCCTTTAGTCTACACACATATTAGATTACATACCGCGAATAACATTTTAATAAATCAATACCTATAGAAAAAGCCAGTACAGTGGGGTCGGGGCATAGTGGGGACGGAGCATAGTTGGGTCGGGGCATAGTGGGGACGGGGAGGTCACAGGTTTACAGGAATTTTTAAATCTGAAAGTGATAAAATCACTTTCGAAAAAACGCTTCGATGCAAATCGGTAGTTAGTATTTTCAAGCCAGTACAGTCCAAACCAAGCACAGTATAACCAGCAAGGTAAGAAAGTTTTAAATTAAGGTTCTGTATTTACAAATGAGCATCAAAGCGTTAATTTGAAAGTGATTTTATCCGAGAGGACTAGTACAGTAGAGTATTTGCATAATGTAATCAAAGCAATAAGGATAATTAAAAGTGATAAAATTGAATAAAATCGCTTTCAAATAAACGCTTTGATGCTCATTTGTAAATACAGAACCTTAATTTAAAACTTTCCTACTTTGCTGGTTATACTGTGCTTGGTTTGGACTGTACTGGCTTGAAAATACTAACTACCGATTTGCATCGAAGCGTTTTTTCGAAAGTGATTTTATCACTTTCAGATTTAAAAATTCCTGTAAACCTGTGACCTCCCCGTCCCTACTATGTCCCGACCCCACTGTACTGGTTTTTTTTTTTTCAAAAACGTAGTGGACCAAATAACACATATACAATGTCTTGTTAAATTTAGTTAGAATGGTGGACAATTCATGTTTCAATCGTTTGTATTCCACAGTTTAAATTATAATTGTTTATTCTCAATAAAATTAATATTTATATTGTATATACTTCCATTTGAGCAATCTCACACAAACTATTTATACTTCATAGATTATATTACTTCAAAGCTATCTCATTCAAGCTACCTAATAGTATCATTCTGCATAGATATACATAAAATTGTTTTAATGATTTGATCAATTTTTTTTAAAGATTTTAGGTGTTTTTGTTAAAATATACGAAATCTGCGAAAACACAGTTTCCCGGCAATTAAAAAAAAACTGTTGTGCCGAATTTTTTTCCCGTTTAATATGTTATGGATACATATGAGTTCCAACTACTGGCAAATTTTCAACCCAAAAGTTTTAAAATTACGGCTAAAAACCCCGAAAAACAAAAAAACTTGTACCCCCCCTAGGGGGTTTGGAAATGGGTATAGTTTAAGTTTGACACAACTGACGTGTGTGGGCATACCAAATAATACATATACATATGTCTTATACATTTCAACTCGATCCGACTCTTTTTCTCGAAATTATAGCCAGTAAAAGTTCTAACTTAAAAACTCATACGGTTTTTTTTTTTGTTTTTTCAACTTTCGTCTGTAAAGAAGTAAACTTTTTCTACTTTTACCCCCCTCAAAGTACAAACTAGATGAAATTTGCGATTTATAGAGTTGCTACTCGAAGGAATTGGTCCAGTATTAAAAAAGTTACAGTGTATACAGTTAAAAAAAAAACACACATCAAAGTAAAACCAATACCTTCTCGCTTTGCATCGAAGCTAAAATGTGTTCACTGAAAAATAAATATACAAGGGCGAAAAGACATTTTTTAAGTATTATTATTGGTTTTATAGCAAAATATTTATTTAATACAATATTTGTAACAATATGCAAGCAAGTTCAGTCGTTCTAGAATACAAATTATAAAACAATATATGTAATTTTCCCCTTTTTGGCTTTGTCCCAAAAAACCATAAAACTTCTACGCCTTCCAGGGGAATAGATTCATGATTTTTGTTTGGTTTGTCTTCGTTTAGCGGTAGTCTGAGCATAGTCGAAACCAAGCACAGTCCGAACCAAGTACAAGTCAAATACTTGCCCAGTAATAAATTACCTATAAGGGGTCCAGTATCCACAGATTTGTATTAAAGCGTTTTGTTCAATGTAATTTTTTAGAAACTTTGTATCTTCTGACTACTTTCATTTGATTTTAATACGTTTTACTTTAGTAATTTAGTCAGAACATGCAAAGTTTCCAAAAATCACATTTAACAAAACGCTTTAATACAAATCTGTGGATCCTGGATCCCTTTTAGATAAACTATTACTGGGCAAATTTTTGACTTGTACTTAGTTCGGACTATACTAGAATTACCGATAAACGTTGACAAACTAAACAAATATCATAATTCTCTCCTGAAAAGCGTGGAAACAATTTTTTTAATTTCAATTTTCAGATAAAGATTTAGGGTCTTAGGATTGACAATGAGACCAAGAGGAGATGAAAAATGTGCCTATTATATTTACATATATCTCAATAATCTGTAGTCCCTTTATATTTATTAAGGAAATCTTGAGAAAGGGAAATAATTCAACTGGTAGCATCAATAATTGTTTTAAATTTGAACAATAAGAGAACTGTTGTTTTTTTACAAACCATTGTATTTTTACAATTTTGTTTTGTTTTATGGAAAACAAGTTTTTTTTTTAGATATTTTTTGCTTTATAATTTGGGTTTTAGTACGATTAAATTCGCTTGCATGACAGTACCCTATTGTTACAAATATTATAGCAAATAAGAATTATGTGTAATAACCGACAATAATACTTAAATATCATCTCTGCTCCGAATCGAAGATAAAAAAGCTGGTTTTTCCACCTACGTAATGTGTAAAAACACATTTTTTTGTTATTGTGTTCATTTAAATGTAAATAACATAGGCTGAACTATTGGTTGAACAAAAATAAGAAGCTGTTCCCAAAGTAAAACGATTACCAATTAGTTTTGTATGCTAAATAAATGGTAGAATTTTATTAATGCCTATTGAATACGATTTACATTTAAAAAAAAAATCTTAAATTTTAAGAGGTTCTGCAACATAATAGTCCATCAATATTTTTCGAACTCTTAGTATTAATTTAATAAACAACTTATCAAAATCATAAACTAATTTCCTCATTTCTCACTAATTACCATAATAATAAATTATATACTATTCTACAAATACCTATATTGCGGCTATATCTTATAGTCTCTGTTTTCTATACTAATTGGACTTTATGCCCGTTAAATAAATAAATAAATAATTTAACGGAATAATCGTCAAAAACGTTAATGATTTTTTACAATTTCAATTCCTCACGGTATTACATAATACTAACATATTTTACTACCAAAAGCCAAGGTAAAAGGTCTTCATAAATAAATAGGATATTAAATTGGAGATGGCTTGATTTTAAAAAAAAATGGTTGTTCCTGGAACTATGACATGTTAAGTGTCACAGTGTTGATGTCTTTACCATGAAATATGGAGTATGAAGGTATTATGGAGGAGGATATCGAGGTTAATTAATAAAGATAATAGTACTAACTTTCATTATAGTCCTACGATACAAAATTTGAAAAATTCAAAATCTTACAGCTCCTAGTAAAAAAAAAGTCTCTATTATAAAACGTTTACCAAAGGTTCTACATACATTTAAGTAAGTGCTGTACACAATTTAGAATTTTTAAATTATTCATGACCCTATTGTGGAAATTGGTAGGTGCCCTGCCTGAGACCTATTGTAGCAATAAATGAAAATAAAATTATCGTTTTCATAATAACTATTATTTATATAGTTTTTTAGTAAAAAACAATAATGATACTGAGTACCATATTTTTTTATACTAGTCAGTTTTATTTTATTTTATATTTGTTTAATAGTGATCGTCAAAAAGTGCTATTTTTAACGGGTTGGTTCTACTTTTGATTTCTACCCTTATTTTTCTACTATTAATCAAAGTCTATGCTAACGTGAGTGACAGGTCAAATGTATTTCGCCGTATGTAATCGTCGTGTAGACTAAAATTATCGTTAGTTCTTACAGAAAATATGACTATATTTTCTTACTGAAAATTAAGGTACGTTTTGCCGTTGTATTATCATAAATCGTATACACGCGGAAGACACATTTGTTTTACGTTTTTAAAGCGCCTCGCTATAATACAAAAGTATTATAATATTTCGCAGATTAAGCAAAAAATGTAAGAGGTGACAAAATGACAGTGTTGAAATTATGGTATGCAATGGTTTTTCTCATAACCGGTGTGCGGACTTCCAATGACAAGGAAGAAGTGGAGAATGATTTGGATAGAATACAACAAAGCTCGAAAAATCAATTGGCTACCGGTTACAATGACGACGGCCAATCGATATGGTACCGGTTTTCTACGACATCAAAGGCGTTCTCAGGCCTGATACAATTGAGGATTTTTTGTTCGATAAAGAAGCGTCCATGATGCTCGATTCGTTGCGGAAGCCAAAAAACTATTTGGCAAACAATCCGTGGTTACTTTTTATATACGCCCGTCAAATAAGGGTTTACTTCGAGCAAATTCCGACAATTCCGACAGGTCAACACTCTTTGACAGAGCACCTTTTCCGACAGGTCACAAGCGAGTTGGAGGGTGTCGAAGCTCTTGGCAGGAGACAGCGTCAGATAATTGGCGAGAACCTACTATCAAAGCCTACCGTTGATGACTTTCTTAGAGTAGGCGAAATGTTTGTCGTTAAAATTGAAAATCATATAATACCACATTCGATCGGGTTGGCGGAATTGTTTTGGAAATTGGGCAAAGTGCTACCGAAAACTACTGCTACGCTGTCTCGCGTTAAAGCTAATTGACCTATAACATATTATATTATAATCATAAAAAAAAAACAATCGTTCGTATTACAATATCAAGGCACTTTTATTTAATCATAATGAACTTTTTTTTTATTATTTCGGTTCTGGGTTTATTTGAAATTAGTACAAATAAATATATGTATGTACAAGTACAAATTTATAGCAATACAGAACTTGGTCTATAGATCCTTCAACGTACTCGGAGAAAATCGCTGTCAAAAAAACGCTTAAATGCTAATTAAAAAAAAATAAGACAAAACTTGTACTTGAATATTGAAAGGTTACCAGGATCACCCTGAAGAGAGTCCATACAAATATTTTTTAATTAAACAACATAATATATAACAAAAGCAAATTCAGTCGTTCTAAAATACAAATTATAAAACATTATATGTATTTTACCCCTAGTTGGCTTTGACCCTAAATACCCTAAAACTTCACCTCCTAAAAATCGAAATAAAGAAAAAGTTTCCACGCCTTCCAGGGGAATAGATAGATGCTAAATTATGTAGAACCAGTTTAGAAATATTCAATTCTACTAGACCTGTAATTGAGAGTTAGTAATAAATCCACATACAAGAAACGCTTTGATTATAATCTGCAGATATTGGACACCAATTTGGTAACTTCTTACTGCGGTGGTTTGAAAATACCAACTACTGATTCGCATCGATGCATTTATTTGAAAGTGATTTTGTCTTAAAAATGTGTTAATTCTTTGATCCCATTTTGCCTCTACGCCACTGACATGCTCGGATAAAATAATTTTCAAATAATCGCTTTGATGCTAATAAAAAAAAAAAAAAAAAATAAAGACATAAAACTTGTGCTAAAAACTTACTAGAATCACTCTAAAGAGAACTTTTACCAACCCTCCCCTCCCCTCCAGTTACCAACTATATATAATTTGTGTTTTATAGCGTTGTTACTTGAAGGAATCGGCCCAGTATTAAAAAAGTTACAGTGGATAAAGACACAAAAAAAATATTACTCGTAATACGGATTTTGTATTTTTAACTTAAGATAATTGTATTTTGATTTTCAAGGTACACGTATCTTGTGTTTTTGTTATTTAGTCGACAAAACACTGTATTTTGCCCAACCTTGGATGTAGCTCCACGCCAGATTTACCTTCAGTCAAATGTCCAGACCTTGAGACTTGATACTTTCCTTGACCAACAGAAAAATAATAAAAGTTTCTATTCTTTTTAGAAGATAGGTGATATTCTTTTAGTTTTTCATAGTTTATCGATAGTACTTGCAAAAATGAAGTGTAAAAAATTTCAATTCAAAACATTTCCAGTTGAAAAATATTGATTTTGGTCTAAAACGTTATAAAATATTTTGACGATTCGTTTTTTTACCAAAAACAGGGGTTTTTTTTTCGTATGTCACACGATCAGTATGATCCTTCTTATTATTGAAAAATTATATTAATTTATTATTATTTTATTAATAATAATAATGTAAATAATGATCAATAGATTTTGGTCACAAAGTCTCTGTTATTACATTATATTTAAAAGTGATATTTTAAAAGGTTGAATAAAATCCATATATGTTGTTTTTAAGAATTCCATGTACAATAGAAGTTTTTAAAATACACCATCAATTGTATAGGCGTATGTGAGAGAAAATAATAAAAAATTTGAATATAATTAAAAATGAAGAATAAAAGAGAAATAATAATAATAGTAGTTTATTATTATTATTATTATTATATTATTAATTTTTAAATCTTCAAAGTATTATTTTAAATATAAATCACTTTTTCTATTGGAAAAAGCCTTTTTTGTTTATTTTAGACAAAATTCCGACTACATAGAATGGTACAATTTCTATTATTCTGTAAAAAGATTCGAGTTCTTTGGTTACTTTACTATGTTATGTAGGAAGCAAATTTTCATTTAAAAACTTCAATTTCGTGTAATTAAATAAATCAGATTTGCAATTTTTTCCATATTAAAACCCAATTGTTTTTACATAAGAAAAGCAAAAGATCAAAAATCTGTTTCCTACATACCCTAGTTAAGTTGCAAAGAACTTATGTATCTTTATAGAATTAAAATCGGACCATTTTGAGTAGTCCAAATTGTATCTCGCTTTTTGGTCTAAAACGTAGGGGTTAAAAAAAACAATATAAGTTACAGCTTTTAAAGCAATACGATTTGTAGAATAAAATATGGACAGTTACAATATATTTAACTAAAGGCACTAGTCATAACAGTTGTGTTGCTACACTTTGAATTTGTTGATGACAATAATGTAGCGCATTTAAAAGTTACTAAGTAAGTATTGCATGAATTTGGAAACAAACTATCTAAAACGTCCATGACATAATATTTTAGGTTAAATAGGCCATTTTTTTTAGTTAAATTCCTTATAAGCCATCTGTTACTAATACAGAAATAAAATAATTATTTTATCGACAAAAATCTAAATATTTGTTTTACTTTCATTTTCACTTCCTTCGATATTATTCAATAATTAAAAACAATAATTTCATTAATCGAATTATTAAAAAGCTGTGTCAATATATAACATATTGAGATCTAAGTTTAACGTCAATCACATGACACACACAGTTTTTTTTTTTTTATAATTCTACAGCAGAAGATACAAGCTCAATATTGCACTCATGACTAGTTTCAACAACGAAGAACAAAAAAAAAAAAAACACTTACTTCGAGTGGTTGAAAATCATAGAAATTGTAGAAAAAAAAGTTTTTTTAAAAAAAACTAATTAATACGAATGTTATTAAAATATGGTAACTAAATATGTTCAATATTACAATTTTCTTTTTAGTATTTTGCTATTTCAATGTTGCAGTAGAGTGATAAATATGCAAAACAGATTTAATTTATCATATACTACAAATTGAATACAATTTCGGATTATATCCTAAATATGTGATTTTAAAAACAAAATACTCAATCTTTTTTTGCACCACCCTATACTATATACTATATCCTGTATATTATGTACAAAAAAATCCCCGTTCTTAGACTTTTTCTTATAAAATCCTCGATTGCTATTAGAGGGTAGAAATTTGATAAAAAAAAATGCAACTTACCGGAACAGCAAATTTGTAAAGGTGTATGAACAATGCACAATCCGAACTTGCCTCGCACTCGCACTACCACGGTGGTTGGACACTTGGATATTACTGATGGTGTAGGGAGTACAATTATCTGATAACACTATTGACCGTGTGCAGACATTAAAAACAATAATATAGCAACGTCTCGTCAACGATTAAAACCGCCGTTTATTGTATAATAACAGTAACAAGGTTTCACACTGTGTTCTGTTTGCTTACAGCGCAAATAATTGAGTATCGCGTGGGTAAAATAATATAATATGTACATATAAGATAAGCGTTTTTAATGTTGCTGTTGTTCAAGAATATCGTAGTATTTTTTAACGCGCAATAGAAATTAGAAAAAAATGTTAGGTTCTCAAAGTGGTGGAAATTGTTATTTCGCTTCAAGTCGGTCGGGTAAGAACTGAGATCACCGTGTACAGTAATATGTGCTGTTCTATCGTCCGAAGGACAAGTCAGGCTGTGCAAAACAAGGGGTGTTAATATATTGTAAAAGTGGTGTAATTCCAAATTTTTAAAACATACATAGTTTTGCTTAACGGAGTCACGCCTTTAGTTGTCATATCTTTTGTTAAAAAAATAAAAAGAAGAAAACTACAATAAATACAAAAAAAAAAAAAATAGAAAACACTGAATGAATACTTGTATTTGTTTTCCTACTGATTAATTTGCAAACAGCTAGTTATTTCAAAATCCAATTACAAGGAAATAATTCACTGTTACAATGAACGACACATTAATTTAGTAATAAAATAGCAAACGAAAAAAAAATAATTGGGGAGGTATTTATTTAATTTATGGCGACTCCAAAACGGTGTAAGAGGAAAATATTTTTGACGTCACTACTTGAAAGTTCATTTAAATATAAAAGTTCTGTTTTTTAAGTTAGTAAATCGTTTAGTTACAAAATAAAACAATAATAACAAATCAAATATTTTTCACGTCATGTACTGTTTCAAAGTTTTATTGACATAATATTTCCAACGAACCCACTCCAAGTATTGTAGCTTCAAAATCGATTAAGACAATATATTATAGTCAAAAGATGTAAATCTTCACACGTTTTATTCAAATGGACAAAATAGCTTAGACTCGCCTCTATATATATATAATTATTATCTAATCGAGTTCATATTTTGACATTTTCTATTTTTTTGCCATAAATTAAAAATTTATGTGGCGCGCAAAAAAAAATGTTTGAGTAGGTCTAATATAATATACAAACCAACCTACTTTGCGCCAAGTAAAGGCGAACAATTTTTTATCAATGTGTCAGTGTATTTTTCATGAAAAAAAAAACATATTTAAATTTAAGGTCATTCGTGTTTTTCCTATGAAGATTCCATGTTATCTTTGCACTTTAAACACACTGTACAATATCTATATATTATTATGTACATTAAAGTATAATGTCTTTGACTACGGTTTAATTATGTATGTATTTGTTCCAGAACCAAAATAACAACAAACATTGGTAATTATCGGTGGACTTTGAAATCGACGATAATACTGAATTAAATGTATCTATTTGTTGTATGATTGTATTATTATATATTTAATATTATTATGAGTGGCTGGTCTGGATTCATAACCTATGTATAATATCTCACGTGTAATTGGAGGAAGTAGTCAAACATATCACAAGTGGAGAGACCGTTGGTGCTAGAAACTGATAAGTACCTATAGTTGTAAGAAGTGTGGGTATAAACGTGGACCAAGAAGCTGCTCTGCATATGGAAAAAATTATAACAAATCTGGAAGACCTAATCATTTAGGCCTAATTTTTAAAATTAGACGCAGAGCTAATCAACATAAGGTTTTGAATATTGTGAAAATAATATTGTAAATAGTGGGTCTGAGCATAACTTAATTGATATTTGTTCAGTAATAATATCGAATGTAAGTGAACAGAATATTATTCTGAGTTGTTGTACTGAAGTTAATAAATTAATAAATACAAATGAAACAGTGTATTTAAGTTATTAAATACTATAATAATTAATAACTAACATCAATATTTTTTTAAAGTACCTACTATGGAATTAATGAAAAAAAATATTTTTTTTGAATTGTTAAACAACAAAGTTTAATTCCATGCAAAATCTGATTATAAAATTTAAATACAATTAGACTTAAAAAAATACTTGATATGAATACGGATGAAAAATAAAAAAAGTTATAATTTATTTATTTCTATTTATTGTTTCAATTGTTTTTTTTTTTTAAATACATTTTAATTAAATTGTGTATTATTATTTTTTATTTACATAAGCTTTTTGGTTATAACTAGTCTTTAACGTTATGCAAAAATTTAAAACTTCAAAACAATATTTAAAAACATAAAAAAGCAATGTTTTAAGTGTATAATGTACGGAGTTTATACATACTTCTGGGTATATATTATTGTTCTTTGAATGATGTATAAAATTATATTTTTTTGTATTAATTAATAACAATTGTTTTTAGGAAATGTTTTAAAAAGAAAATAATTAAAAAACGCTCCTGAAATTAAATGTAGCCATTTTATTTACCGTAATAAAATAAGAAACACTTGACCCACCAAAATACAAATCGCATACGATTACAGATCATTACATTTGCTATGTAATTTAATCAGTCCACAGTAAAATATGTAATAATGACTTCAGAAACCAACTAAAACGAATCGTTGTAAAAGCTAGACCATTGATTATAAATAATATACTGCACTAGCTAAAATGGTCAATACCAATGTTTTTGAGATAATACACGACATCACTATGAATATCAAATTTAAAATAACTAATTTAAACAACTTTTTTTGATAAATTCTATTACTTGTAAGTATTTTCGACTAATCTTCTTGTAGGTTAATTTTTGACTGTTGAACAACTATATGTCGGTGTGTTGAATGGCTCACTTCTTCATGTTTTTCGGTTTTAATTTCCGGCACCGTCCCATTTTCAATTATACTAGAAAATTAAAAATTACATAAGTCTTTAAAACTAATAGTAAAATATAACATTTCTTTTCAATTTTTATTCCATGGACAACCTTACAACTCTATCTATCTCTTTCTAACGTTGTTCATAACGCGGCAATATAGGCGGGGTGTGTGGGAGGCGCAGTCCATATCTTTATAGGTCTATGTCTCTTTTATTCTTAATATTATCAAATACTATAGATAATTATCTATTATGTAAAATTATTATACCTTCAAAATGTATTACTAATAAAATAAGTAATTAACAATATTTGTTAAACATATTTACTGCCAACTATATTAATCGTTTTTAATTGAAGTGTCTTCATTTTTAAATATTAGTCCAAAAATCATCTATAATGGATATTAACTACTTCCTGGATTCATTTTAGTCAGTATGAAATAATAAAAATTCAAAATCATGATAAGGATCATTTTTAATTAGGTACTTACAATTTATACATTATTTGTACATAATTATTATATACACACACTATTTAAATATGAATTCTTTTACTGTGTTGGTACCAATTTAGCCAATTTTTTTTTCTTGGTATTTTGCATATGAATATTGTCTCATACGTATTGTTATATACATTATATATATATTGGTCATGATTTCACCTTTATGTTTATTACAGCCCCACATTAATTTGAAATTTGTATTTAATCCATCAAACGTATCATTAAATACATTCAACTAATCAGCATGTTTTTCAAAGCTTAACTCAAAAATGTTTATAAAAATTTAAAGGTTATGATTTGGGTGAGTCAAGTATCTTCTAGTTTTTTAATTTACTAATTCTGCTGCTGGGTGTGATACCTCTCCAACTTGTGTATTTAAATAATTTAAGCAGTCTCCACATTTAGTATTTTTTTTACAGCTATTATACCTGTTAAAAATGTAATTTTTAGTCATGCAATTGTTTGAAAATTAAGGAATATATTTAAAATAATTACCCTGTCAAAAAATATATTACACATTTAAACTCTGTGGATTCTGATTTGTTACAATAATTGTGATCTTGAAAAATGTCGTCAAATTCCCATTGACCTTCTTTTACTATATTGTCAAATTTTGTTTGTAGTCTTTCAATTTTTTCTGTTCTCTCTAATTTTGAATTTTGTTCATTTACTATTTCTTTTAAATCGGCTATAGTTATAATTGGTATATTTTCTAAATAAAATGGGAATGATATTGCTGTTTTAAAGAATACAATTAATAATTACTATGTAGGTATTGTTACCTTTAAGGATAGAATAATTTCCTGATTTAGGAGGTTTGACTATAGAATATACAGAGAGCATTCTATATAATTGTAAAAATGTTGTTGATGATGGATGATTATTTGGCCCATTTACTTGTCTTACTATCCCGAAAAATCTTTTAACATAAAAGAAAAGTGCAGTTTTATATAAAATTTAATTAGTTTAACTTTATATTGATATAAATAATTATGATATATCTACCTCAAGACAATCTTGATTCATTTTGGCTGTTAAAACATACACAAACCCGCACTGATCAAGTAAATAATTAGTCAAGTCTATGGTTGACGTAATGGTCATTCTTAATCCTTCGGCTGTTTGTCTAGTAAGAAATTCATCTTCTGTGGTTAATTTTGTATTCAAGTTATCTTCCCAATTGTTTAACCAATTTAATGCATTATTCAATACCTTAAAAATAAAATAAATTTAATAAATGGTACCTAAATCTATTTTATGTTTCATAAGAGAAAATTACATCACTATAAATATTTTGAGACTTACATGCATGTAAAAAATTGAGTAAAGTGTTAAACACATATTTTATAGCAAAGCACTATATAAGATTGGTAAATGGTTTACACCATTACTTTTTATGAAAACAATTTTTATGACATTTATATTGTATTATCTTTTATATTTTATAATATGTACTTTATCAACAATTGTTAAATGCTTTTATGGTAAAAAAACAAAATAATATCAAAACTAAGTGGTCTTTCTTTCTTACGTTGTACGTCCGTTATTTTTAATATGCACAAGGTATTAAGTCACTTAAAATGATATAGTTTATTGGTGTGAAGATAGTCTTGATTAATTTAACAATATAATGATATTCTATTTAGGATAAATAGTTGTTAATAGTGTCTGTTAGCATATGCAAACAGGATATTTGTACTTTCCTGATATTCGTTTCACAAAAGCGACATGCAACACAAAATGCAATGAACCCAAATAACCTCTAGATCTTGGCTATTTGGTTTTATTCCTTCCATAAGAAATTTTCTGCCGAGAGCATCACACGAATTGTTTATTATTTTAGTAAATTCTACTGTTTCATCACAGTTTTCAACGCCATCAGATTTTTTTTGTTTCATAAAAGTGTATCCCAACTGCCATAGATGAACTAAATATCTAAAAACATTTTTATATTAATATTTGTTATATGATGACCACGCCATCGATATAGGTTACATGTTTTTTAAATAAATGCGGGCAGTGCTTCCGGCGACTTGAGACTGATGACCAAACAATTAAATTAACAATAACGCTAAATTGCAAATTGTAAAAATATATAAAAGTCAATGAGAGTCAATAACATTTCGTCAGTCGACTTTACCAGATCTATATATGTCATCAGTCAAGAGTAATCGGTTGCCGCTGTCCGTCTACAAGGTTTAAGTTCAAGAGTTAGTTCATTTGCACCTAGTAGTCTATCCTCTTTCCTCGTGCGCTTGTCTTGCGATTCGTTCGCACCGTGTACCTATCCTTTCCAATTCTCCAATTCTTTTTAATCCGGTATAAACAACGGCTCTTCGACATCCGCGAAGAACCCGGACAGCTATCCGTGTTACTCTTGTATCAGTGTTCACCAGTGTACATCAAGAGTCTAGAGAGGTTTACCATTTTTATTTCTTTTTGTCTTACGACAAAGTGGCGCCCAACAAACGTAACGTTTTTATTCTTATATTACGTTAGGGTCGTTGTTATAGTGTGTTTAAAAAGATAAAAAAAAAAAAAGAAAATAAATAATTTTTTTTTGTTAAATACAAAGTAACTTAACTTTTTTTTTTATAAAAATAAAAAACAAAAAGGGATCAAACCCACATAAAGCATAAAAAAGGGAGCAAACCACATAAAGCATAAAAAAGGGAGCAAACCCACATAAAGCATAAAAAAGGAGCAAACCCACATAAAGCATAAAAAAAGAGAAAACCCACTAAAAAGCTAAAATAAAAGGGGTACAAACCTTCTTAAACAAAAGCTAGTAAAAATCAAAATAAGATTTCACAAGAGATCAAATAAAAAAGGGAGAAAACCCGCTAAGAAGGTAAAATAAAAGGGATACAAACCTTCTTAAACAAAAGCTAGTAAAAATCAAAATAAGATTTCACAAGAGATCAAATAAATATAACTTTTTTTTCCCCTTTAAAAAAAAAAAAAAAAGGGTAGGTAAAATCGGTATAATGCTTAAAGTGTTCAACGATTGGTGGATAAAAAAAAAACAGAAGACATCACCAATTTCAATCAAGAGGACGAAGAATACTGAAGAAGCCTTCGTTCAACATGACCAAAAGAAGAGTGTTAAATTAGTTCTAAGGAACGCATATACCTTCAACCTTAGCAAAATTAAAATATCAAGATATAACAAATAATAATGACATTCAGATCTTAAAGAAAAGTCAAAATAAGAAAAAAGAACACATTCAGTCTGTAAACTTATATTCGAACGCAAAAGCTCTTTACATTATGGCAACATTAAACCAAACGGCAATAGCAGTAACGATAGACACAGGAGCAAATCTGAACTTTCTAAACAGATTATTAGCAAAGACAAACAATATAGAAAAAGTTGAAAATATGCTAATAACAGGAGCAGATAATAAGCCCTTACAACTATACGGAAAATCAGCTATAAACGTTTGGATTGAAAACAAAGAATTTAATGTAACCGTATATGTATTAGAAGGTATTATAAGTTCGTTAATATTAGGGAACAGATTTTTACATGACAATAATGCACAAATTAAATTCTCGAATAACATAATGATATTAAATTACAATACAATGACTAAAACATTTAATGCAGACCAGGCTAAATTAAAAATGGTAAAAAGTTTACCATTTTCATTTCTTTTTGTCCTACGACATATTATGTATTAAAAATATTGCTACCAGAATAAATGAAAATGTGTGATTGATATTATTAACTACTAATACGATGGAATGTATTATACCTGTGATGCAAATTTGACCTTCATTTTTGTTAAATTGTTCAAATCAAAATTACTTTTCGTAATTTTTGGACAAACTTTTGGAGTCATAAAAAAAAAAGCTTTTCATAATAACTCCATTTTATGCATTGTTTGTTGGGATGTACCTACTAATTAATAGTACTTGTATTGAATAAAAATAATTATAATTAAGAAAAACTTACTCTCAATGCTTTCTTTGTAAATAATCGATTTCCTATTGTTTTTATCAAATGTGGTGCATCAGCAAATGCATACACTTGACGTTTTGGGTCAAAGGGATTTTCAAACCAGTTTTTAAAATTGTCAGCTTTACCACTTACACCTCATGCATTCCACATAGTTCGATTTGTGGATGCTCCATCACTTGTAATCCCTACTATTTTAATGTCAGCATTTTCGAGGAGTAAAATGGTTTTAAGAATAATTTTTGCTAGTTCTTTTCCTAACAATAAATACATTTCTTATTAACATTTTACCCTATATATATATATATTTATTTATTCATATTTTTTTTGCCTCAAATTCGGTAATTAATTGAAAACTTATATAACAATAAAATAGTTAAAAGAAAATAGTAATACTAAAATGTTTAAATTACTATTACCTTTTACAAGTCCTTTTGAAGCAAACATAGCAATATGTTGATGTATACTATCAGCCAAACATTGAATCATCAATACCAAAACATGGTTGGCATATTCTGATGTATTTACTTAAAGTCATTGCCGAAATCCTCAAGACCGTTACGGTTCTTGTATTTACATTTAAACTTTAACTTACATAAACTTCGTCAAAAACTAGAATGACTTTTTTTTAATTATCTGATTTTCCCTTCTTCTTCTTCTGGGCTTTTGCAGGCTTTTAAGGCCCATCGCCGCAACAAAATATTGTCTCTCTATCGTTTGCACATTCTTCTGCGTTCCTTACGTTCAGAAGTTTCAAATCTTCTTGTACTCTATCCATTAATCTTTGTCTAGGGCATCCTCTAGGTCTCTTACAGTCGGGT
This sequence comes from Adelges cooleyi, assembly GCF_023614345.1. Lineage (NCBI taxonomy): Eukaryota > Metazoa > Arthropoda > Insecta > Hemiptera > Adelgidae > Adelges > Adelges cooleyi. Next base: position 78,705 of record NW_026096439.1, read on the forward strand.
TTCCATTTAGTTATTGATCCAATCATTCCCTCCGATCTCTATACGTGCTCCGCCCAACTTATCCTCGTGCTCTTCAGGGACCCAATAATGGTAGGTTCCTTATAGAGATTATCCAATTCTTCGTTGTTTCTCATTTCTTACTCTCCATCGTTATATCTCTTTGGACTGAAGATTATCCTTAATATCTTTCTTTCAAACACTCCTAACTTTCCTTCGTCCGATTTTGTCGTGGCTTAAGTACCACATGCATATAGAGCAATTGGTTTAATTATTACTTTGTATAACGTTATTTTAGACTTTATTGATAGTAGTCGTGATTTGAATAGTGGCATTAGACTATAGTAGCATCTATTTGCTGCCATAAGTCGTTTTTTAACTTCTTCGTGGATATTAGCATTTTCATTGATCTCTGCCCCTAGGTAATAGGTGCCTCTCTGTACCCTTTCAAATTTGTAATCATCAACTTTTAAATAATTAGTATTGTGATTTCGTATCGAAAGTATCATATATACTTTGTTATATTTTATAAACATCCAAATTCAAGTAAAACCAAAATTTATAAGCGAATTTCGTCTTTCTGTACTCAAAATTGTATTGTAAAAAAAAATTACAGGGTTCAGCTAACCCTAAAAAGCCTCAGGTAATGAGAGGTGGCTGATGCTCTGATGAAGCTGATGAAACCAGTTAAGTTGTGGCACCCGCAACTTTAAGTTCTTTTTCTTTTGATGGCTAGTAAAGAAACAAGTTTTCTTTAAAAAATGTAAAACGAGATAAACTATAATAGACTGTATTATTTTATATCTTATCTATATGAAAATCAATTTAAATCCTGAATAAACATATTAGGGTGAAGGAAGGTATTTTCGTGGCATAAGCAATTTCGTGATATAGTTTGTTGATCGTATCGCGTAATTTCCTATTAGAAAATTGTCTTGAAAATCACACTGATTGTTAAAATAACTGTGTTTTAAGAATCAGTGTGATTTTCAAGACAATTTCCTTATAGGGAATTACGCGATACGATCAACAAACTATAACACGAAATTGCTTGTGCCACGAAAATATCTTCCTTCACCCTATAATACAGAGGTTGCCCAATTTAGGAACTTTTTATAACCAGAGATAAATGTTATTAATTAAGAAAAAAATGTGGTTAAATTCCATGTTTTTGGGTTTGTTGATTTCGAATATGTATATATCAATTTTCGATTTTGACTGGCCAAAAAAAATCTAAAAAATTAAAGTTAACTAAAACCTAAAACTTGTACTACTCTTACTTAAGTATTAAAAACATACTAGGATCAGAGTGATCCTAGAGCAAATGGGTATTCATCAAAATATTGACACAAACTGATAATTTTTTTCGAATTTAAAACATGTTTATGTTAAAATATAGAAACACTTAAAAAAAATATATTGTATATATATTATATTGTACTCGGTAGACAGCGAGTCGATCTGAAAAATATCTGAAACATTTTTCTGCGCTCATGTTTGACGTGACCAAATAAAAACTTCCAACAAAATGTTAACGTTTTGTTCTTTCAGCTGCATTATGTATAATTATAGCCATTATGGTACTACTATTGTTTCATATGCAAAAATATCGCTGGAGTCGTTACAAATTTCGGTCAGACCTTTTAGCTTCGATGCAAAGCGAGAAGGTATTGGTTTTACTCTGATGTGGGCTTTTTTTTTCGCTGTATACACTGTAACTTTTTTAATACTAGACCAATTCCTTTGAATAGCAACTCTATAAATCACAAATTTTGTCTAGTTTGTACTTTGGGGGGGTAAAAGTTGAAAAAGTTTAAGTCTTCACAGACGAAAGTTGAAAAAACAAAAAAAAAACCGTACGAGTTTTTAAGTTAGAACTTTTACTGGCTATAGTATCGAGAAAAAGAGTCGGATCGAGTTGAAATGTATAAGAAATATTTATTTGTTATGCCCGCGCACGTCAGTTTTGTCAAATTCAAAATATACCCATTTCCCGCCCCCCTAGGGGGGGTACAAGTTTTTTTGTTTTTCGGGGTTTTTAGCCGTAATTTTAAAACTTTTGGGTTGAAAATTTGCCAGTAGTTGGAACTCATATGTATCCATAACATATTAAGCGGGTGAAAAATTCGGCACTACAGTTTTTTTTTAATTGCCGGAAAACCGTGTTTTCGCACATTGCGTATATTTTAACAAAAACACCTAAAATCTTTAAAAAAAATTGATCAAATCATTAAAACAATTTTATTTATATCTATACAGAATGATACTATTAGGTTTTGTGCTCAAGTACCACTCTTGACTTAAAGTTTACACAAAGTTTAAATTTTTTTTTTTTTTTTACTTAAGTTCTTTCCGGATGATTAAAATTGAGAACTGATATTAAATTCGTAATCACCGACCCAAAAAACATATAATTTGACCACTTTTGATGTCTTTTACACAAAAATCCAGAAAAATGTTTTAGCTTCGATGCAAAGCGAGAAGGTATTGGTTTTACTCTGATGTGGGCTTTTTTTTTCGCTGTATACACTGTAACTTTTTTAATACTAGACCAATTCCTTTGAATAGCAACTCTATAAATCACAAATTTTGTCTAGTTTGTACTTTGGGGGGGTAAAAGTTGAAAAAGTTTAAGTCTTCACAGACGAAAGTTGAAAAAAACAAAAAAAAAACCGTACGAGTTTTTAAGTTAGAACTTTTACTGGCTATAGTATCGAGAAAAAGAGTCGGATCGAGTTGAAATGTATAAGAAATATTTATTTGTTATGCCCGCGCACGTCAGTTTTGTCAAATTCAAAATATACCCATTTCCCGCCCCCCTAGGGGGGGTACAAGTTTTTTTGTTTTTCGGGGTTTTTAGCCGTAATTTTAAAACTTTTGGGTTGAAAATTTGCCAGTAGTTGGAACTCATATGTATCCATAACATATTAAGCGGGTGAAAAATTCGGCACTACAGTTTTTTTTTAATTGCCGGAAAACCGTGTTTTCGCACATTGCGTATATTTTAACAAAAACACCTAAAATCTTTAAAAAAAATTGATCAAATCATTAAAACAATTTTATTTATATCTATACAGAATGATACTATTAGGTTTTGTGCTCAAGTACCACTCTTGACTTAAAGTTTACACAAAGTTTAAATTTTTTTTTTTTTTTTACTTAAGTTCTTTCCGGATGATTAAAATTGAGAACTGATATTAAATTCGTAATCACCGACCCAAAAAACATATAATTTGACCACTTTTGATGTCTTTTACACAAAAATCCAGAAAAATGTTTTAGCTTCGATGCAAAGCGAGAAGGTATTGGTTTTACTCTGATGTGGGCTTTTTTTTTCGCTGTATACACTGTAACTTTTTTAATACTAGACCAATTCCTTTGAATAGCAACTCTATAAATCACAAATTTTGTCTAGTTTGTACTTTGGGGGGTAAAAGTTGAAAAAGTTTAAGTCTTCACAGACGAAAGTTGAAAAAACAAAAAAAAAAACCGTACGAGTTTTTAAGTTAGAACTTTTACTGGCTATAGTATCGAGAAAAAGAGTCGGATCGAGTTGAAATGTATAAGAAATATTTATTTGTTATGCCCGCGCACGTCAGTTTTGTCAAATTCAAAATATACCCATTTCCCGCCCCCCTAGGGGGGGTACAAGTTTTTTTGTTTTTCGGGGTTTTTAGCCGTAATTTTAAAACTTTTGGGTTGAAAATTTGCCAGTAGTTGGAACTCATATGTATCCATAACATATTAAGCGGGTGAAAAATTCGGCACTACAGTTTTTTTTTAATTGCCGGAAAACCGTGTTTTCGCACATTGCGTATATTTTAACAAAAACACCTAAAATCTTTAAAAAAAATTGATCAAATCATTAAAACAATTTTATTTATATCTATACAGAATGATACTATTAGGTTTTGTGCTCAAGTACCACTCTTGACTTAAAGTTTACACAAAGTTTAAATTTTTTTTTTTTTTTACTTAAGTTCTTTCCGGATGATTAAAATTGAGAACTGATATTAAATTCGTAATCACCGACCCAAAAAACATATAATTTGACCACTTTTGATGTCTTTTACACAAAAATCCAGAAAAATGTTTTAGCTTCGATGCAAAGCGAGAAGGTATTGGTTTTACTCTGATGTGGGCTTTTTTTTTCGCTGTATACACTGTAACTTTTTTAATACTAGACCAATTCCTTTGAATAGCAACTCTATAAATCACAAATTTTGTCTAGTTTGTACTTTGGGGGGGTAAAAGTTGAAAAAGTTTAAGTCTTCACAGACGAAAGTTGAAAAAAAACAAAAAAAAAACCGTACGAGTTTTTAAGTTAGAACTTTTACTGGCTATAGTATCGAGAAAAAGAGTCGGATCGAGTTGAAATGTATAAGAAATATTTATTTGTTATGCCCGCGCACGTCAGTTTTGTCAAATTCAAAATATACCCATTTCCCGCCCCCCTAGGGGGGGTACAAGTTTTTTTGTTTTTCGGGGTTTTTAGCCGTAATTTTAAAACTTTTGGGTTGAAAATTTGCCAGTAGTTGGAACTCATATGTATCCATAACATATTAAGCGGGTGAAAAATTCGGCACTACAGTTTTTTTTTAATTGCCGGAAAACCGTGTTTTCGCACATTGCGTATATTTTAACAAAAACACCTAAAATCTTTAAAAAAAATTGATCAAATCATTAAAACAATTTTATTTATATCTATACAGAATGATACTATTAGGTTTTGTGCTCAAGTACCACTCTTGACTTAAAGTTTACACAAAGTTTAAATTTTTTTTTTTTTTTTACTTAAGTTCTTTCCGGATGATTAAAATTGAGAACTGATATTAAATTCGTAATCACCGACCCAAAAAACATATAATTTGACCACTTTTGATGTCTTTTACACAAAAATCCAGAAAAATGTTTTAGCTTCGATGCAAAGCGAGAAGGTATTGGTTTTACTCTGATGTGGGCTTTTTTTTTCGCTGTATACACTGTAACTTTTTTAATACTAGACCAATTCCTTTGAATAGCAACTCTATAAATCACAAATTTTGTCTAGTTTGTACTTTGGGGGGGTAAAAGTTGAAAAAGTTTAAGTCTTCACAGACGAAAGTTGAAAAAACAAAAAAAAAACCGTACGAGTTTTTAAGTTAGAACTTTTACTGGCTATAGTATCGAGAAAAAGAGTCGGATCGAGTTGAAATGTATAAGAAATATTTATTTGTTATGCCCGCGCACGTCAGTTTTGTCAAATTCAAAATATACCCATTTCCCGCCCCCCTAGGGGGGGTACAAGTTTTTTTGTTTTTCGGGGTTTTTAGCCGTAATTTTAAAACTTTTGGGTTGAAAATTTGCCAGTAGTTGGAACTCATATGTATCCATAACATATTAAGCGGGTGAAAAATTCGGCACTACAGTTTTTTTTTAATTGCCGGAAAACCGTGTTTTCGCACATTGCGTATATTTTAACAAAAACACCTAAAATCTTTAAAAAAAATTGATCAAATCATTAAAACAATTTTATTTATATCTATACAGAATGATACTATTAGGTTTTGTGCTCAAGTACCACTCTTGACTTAAAGTTTACACAAAGTTTAAATTTTTTTTTTTTTTTTACTTAAGTTCTTTCCGGATGATTAAAATTGAGAACTGATATTAAATTCGTAATCACCGACCCAAAAAACATATAATTTGACCACTTTTGATGTCTTTTACACAAAAATCCAGAAAAATGTTTTAGCTTCGATGCAAAGCGAGAAGGTATTGGTTTTACTCTGATGTGGGCTTTTTTTTTTCGCTGTATACACTGTAACTTTTTTAATACTAGACCAATTCCTTTGAATAGCAACTCTATAAATCACAAATTTTGTCTAGTTTGTACTTTGGGGGGGTAAAAGTTGAAAAAGTTTAAGTCTTCACAGACGAAAGTTGAAAAAACAAAAAAAAAACCGTACGAGTTTTTAAGTTAGAACTTTTACTGGCTATAGTATCGAGAAAAAGAGTCGGATCGAGTTGAAATGTATAAGAAATATTTATTTGTTATGCCCGCGCACGTCAGTTTTGTCAAATTCAAAATATACCCATTTCCCGCCCCCCTAGGGGGGGTACAAGTTTTTTTGTTTTTCGGGGTTTTTAGCCGTAATTTTAAAACTTTTGGGTTGAAAATTTGCCAGTAGTTGGAACTCATATGTATCCATAACATATTAAGCGGGTGAAAAATTCGGCACTACAGTTTTTTTTTAATTGCCGGAAAACCGTGTTTTCGCACATTGCGTATATTTTAACAAAAACACCTAAAATCTTTAAAAAAATTGATCAAATCATTAAAACAATTTTATTTATATCTATACAGAATGATACTATTAGGTTTTGTGCTCAAGTACCACTCTTGACTTAAAGTTTACACAAAGTTTAAATTTTTTTTTTTTTTTTACTTAAGTTCTTTCCGGATGATTAAAATTGAGAACTGATATTAAATTCGTAATCACCGACCCAAAAAACATATAATTTGACCACTTTTGATGTCTTTTACACAAAAATCCAGAAAAATGTTTTAGCTTCGATGCAAAGCGAGAAGGTATTGGTTTTACTCTGATGTGGGCTTTTTTTTTCGCTGTATACACTGTAACTTTTTTAATACTAGACCAATTCCTTTGAATAGCAACTCTATAAATCACAAATTTTGTCTAGTTTGTACTTTGGGGGGGTAAAAGTTGAAAAAGTTTAAGTCTTCACAGACGAAAGTTGAAAAAACAAAAAAAAAACCGTACGAGTTTTTAAGTTAGAACTTTTACTGGCTATAGTATCGAGAAAAAGAGTCGGATCGAGTTGAAATGTATAAGAAATATTTATTTGTTATGCCCGCGCACGTCAGTTTTGTCAAATTCAAAATATACCCATTTCCCGCCCCCCTAGGGGGGGTACAAGTTTTTTTGTTTTTCGGGGTTTTTAGCCGTAATTTTAAAACTTTTGGGTTGAAAATTTGCCAGTAGTTGGAACTCATATGTATCCATAACATATTAAGCGGGTGAAAAATTCGGCACTACAGTTTTTTTTTAATTGCCGGAAAACCGTGTTTTCGCACATTGCGTATATTTTAACAAAAACACCTAAAATCTTTAAAAAAAATTGATCAAATCATTAAAACAATTTTATTTATATCTATACAGAATGATACTATTAGGTTTTGTGCTCAAGTACCACTCTTGACTTAAAGTTTACACAAAGTTTAAATTTTTTTTTTTTTTTTACTTAAGTTCTTTCCGGATGATTAAAATTGAGAACTGATATTAAATTCGTAATCACCGACCCAAAAAACATATAATTTGACCACTTTTGATGTCTTTTACACAAAAATCCAGAAAAATGTTTTAGCTTCGATGCAAAGCGAGAAGGTATTGGTTTTACTCTGATGTGGGCTTTTTTTTTCGCTGTATACACTGTAACTTTTTTAATACTAGACCAATTCCTTTGAATAGCAACTCTATAAATCACAAATTTTGTCTAGTTTGTACTTTGGGGGGGTAAAAGTTGAAAAAGTTTAAGTCTTCACAGACGAAAGTTGAAAAAACAAAAAAAAAACCGTACGAGTTTTTAAGTTAGAACTTTTACTGGCTATAGTATCGAGAAAAAGAGTCGGATCGAGTTGAAATGTATAAGAAATATTTATTTGTTATGCCCGCGCACGTCAGTTTTGTCAAATTCAAAATATACCCATTTCCCGCCCCCCTAGGGGGGGTACAAGTTTTTTTGTTTTTCGGGGTTTTTAGCCGTAATTTTAAAACTTTTGGGTTGAAAATTTGCCAGTAGTTGGAACTCATATGTATCCATAACATATTAAGCGGGTGAAAAATTCGGCACTACAGTTTTTTTTTAATTGCCGGAAAACCGTGTTTTCGCACATTGCGTATATTTTAACAAAAACACCTAAAATCTTTAAAAAAAATTGATCAAATCATTAAAACAATTTTATTTATATCTATACAGAATGATACTATTAGGTTTTGTGCTCAAGTACCACTCTTGACTTAAAGTTTACACAAAGTTTAAATTTTTTTTTTTTTTTTTTTTTTAACTAAAAACCCAGTGTACCAGATGTGAGAAACGAACAGACACTAAAAACTATCAGTTGGTAACGTCTATCCGTGTTAGATTAGTTTAGGGCCCAATGATCGGTATCATAATATTGTGTTTATTACATGATATCACAGGCGACTAAATCGTGTAACTGATTATAGTAGACACTCGATTTATTGTGAAAAAAACCTGGTCGTGTACTTATTAAGACACTTAATGATTCTGATACGACAAAACCACTGTCGTTATCTCGTTATTTTATAGCCTGCGTTATATAACCTTACCGAAGGTTAACTATGAGTATTTAATGTCCAACTACCTGCAAATAATGAAGAGGAGTGTTGTTTTTTGGATTCAGATTAAGTGTTGGTTTTTATGCAGTATACCGACTCAAAATGTTTTTTTTATTACACAATTTTTTTAAAGGAAAACTAATGTTTTGTATATTGTTATACTGTTATTCATTTAAAGAGATTCACGCTTAATTGTTTAAATTGTCTTATATTAAATAATCTGCTTCGTGCTAATTTTAATTTTTTAGTTTATCAACTTGTAGCTCTAATTTTGTATAAAATATTTCATTTTTTTATTACTATGTACTATTACTATTAAGATAAATTTTAATAATAATTAAGTCATAAATGATAATACTTTATTTAATGACTAGATCAAATCTTGTAAACATTTAACATCATGATACTGCTCCTATGCTATCATTAAAAAAACACAATTTTTAAAATCTCCATTAAAGGTTATTGTTAAATAACAGGCAACAGCCGACTGCTAGTGGCTATACACGTTAGTAATATTTAACTAATAAGTAATAAATGTAGGTAAAATTTATTGTTTTCTCCATCACAGTACCAGTATACGATTTATTTTAATTTAAATGTAAGAAAATCGATTTTTCTTTAGAAAATAACAAGAAATTAATATACAGGATGAGGCAGTAAAACGGCGATTTTCTAATGTATTTAAATGGTAAAACCCGTTTCACTAACCCACCCTTTACATTTTAAGGATCTATGAAAAGGTTTTTTTAGTTGCATTTTATTTTGTACATTGTCAATCTAGTAAAATAGAAGTATAATATAGCTTTGAAATAATATAATCTGTGAAGTATAAATAGTTTGTGTGAGATTGCTATAATGGAAGTATATAATACATAAATATTAATTTTATTGAGAATAAGCGATTATAATTTAAACTATGGAGTACAAACGATTGAAACATGAATCGTCGACCATTCCAACAAAATATAACAAGACATTGTATTTGTGTTATTTGGTCCACTAAGTTTTTGCAAAAAAAAAAAAACCAGTACAGTGGGGTCGGTGCATAGTGGGGACGGAGCATAGTTGGGTCGAGGCATAGTGGTGACGGGGAGGTCACAGGTTTACAGGAATTTTTAAATCTGAAAGTGATAAAATCACTTTCGAAAAAACGCTTCGATGCAAATCGGTAGTTAGTATTTTCAAGCCAGTACAGTCCAAACCAAGCACAGTATAAACCAGCAAAGTTAGAAAGTTTTAAATGAAGGTTCTGTATTTACAAATGAGCATCAAAGCGTTTATTTGAAAGCGATTTTATTCAATTTTATCACTTTTACTTATAATAATTCTTGTAGACCTGTGACCTCTCCGTTTCCTCATTGCTTTGATTACATTATGCCAATACTCTACTGTACTAGTCCTCTCGGTTAAAATCACTTTCAAATAAACGCTTTGATGCTCATTTGTAAATACAGAACCTTCATTTAAAACTTTCTAACTTTGCTGGTTTATACTGTGCTTGGTTTGGACTGTACTGGCTTGAAAATACTAACTACCGATTTGCATCGAAGCGTTTTTTCGAAAGTGATTTTATCACTTTCAGATTTAAAAATTCCTGTAAACCTGTGACCTCCCCGTCACCACTATGCCTCGACCCAACTATGCTCCGTCCCCACTATGCACCGACCCCACTGTACTGGTTTTTTGTTTATTTATTCGTTCCATAGCATGACTTATTTATGTTCAAAGTTGTCTAATGTAATATTTTAAACAGATTATAATGGTTGAAATTGATTGAAAACAAGAACCAATAATTGAAGATAACAGTTTGTCTTTGAACCATTCAGACTCAGTCTGTTGTATTCGCTCATGTTGGTAACATTGTCTTAGGTGTATTAGATATTTAATAATTTTATAATATATAACAGTGTAGTTATACCTACATGTTGCTTAAGTTTTTTCTACATTTTTATGATTTTGCTGAATTTCATTACTATATTAAATTGTATAAATGACAAAGCTAGGCGGCGTAGGTTGAGTAGTTGCTTACTTTACGGCAAGCAACATTGGAAACTTAAATTTTTACCATCTAACTTCAAGAAAATATATAAAATTTGCATTTGCGTTTAGCACACCGGTGCGATGAAAAATTGGAAAGTCGCACAAAATGTGTACTTAGGTGTTTTCCAAGTATGCTAAATTTCATTAAACGATACCCGGCTAAAGTGATTTTTTACATTACATTAAATTTAAAATTTTTCTTTTATAATGTTCAATAGTTATTATTCATACCTACAGTTGATTTTTTTGTTTGTATTACTTTATACGTGGGGGCAGAGGGTACGGGGTACAAACACCTTAAAACTTATAGGCAGTGTTTTCGAAATACATAAATTTCTAGGGTTTTTTTAAACGAGAGATTTTTCAAATGTTATCGAATTTTAGCTGTTTTAAGTATACACTATAGTCTATAGTCTATACCTAGCTCATATGTCTCCTCCTCCTCTTCGGTTCAAATTTAAAAACTATAATTTATGTTTCATATTTCTTTTTATCATGCATGTCAATTTATAATTCTTAAGAATACCACAATAGCGAGCCCTATAATATTGTGTTATATTATTAACAATTAAATATGAAAACTCTTTCTACCCATTCTATGACTAAACTAAACTCAATAAAGCCAACCCATAAATATTGAAAAGTTTTTACCATTCACCAATGTATACCAACAATACATTTTAAATCATTAATAAATTTAAACTGTTGGATGCTAACCCATTGTGCAATAGTAAGCTATTACGCTGCTATTTTAAGCAAAAAGCTGACCCTAAAAATACAATTTTCCCAAAACGGAAATCGATAACATTTTGAAAATTAAATTATGGAAATATTTATCCATTAAATAATTAATTTATTATCAACGTGGCGAAATCTCCAAATTGAGTATGTGATGGAGTTTTTTTTCGTCTTTTAAAATAACTTTTTATACGTGATTTCTGACTAAAAACTCAATAAAAAAATATTAATTTATTGCTCTAAGTAAATACATAGTTTTTATTATAACTATTTCACACTGTAATAAACAACAAATTGATACAGACAATAATGTTAAAAGGATGCTCATAATAACGCGGGTGTTATTGTAGACAGTTATATTGTCTTGAAAACAAAGGTTAATGTGTAATTTATGCGTGCAAACCACCTGTATTAATGCAAAAATACTTAAAACCTTTTGTATCCCCTACATTGTATTAAACACTTGTAGTCGTGTCGTTGACTTTGGTCTTATAAGTACTGAAATTACACTGCATATTTTAGTGCAATTAAACAGTACACTATAACTGTTACTATGATAAATATTAAAATTATTCTTTTGCTCGGTTTGGCGGCGTACGTGGCGTAAGAATTTTTTTTGTTTTTACTATTTCTTTTTTTTTTTAACGATTTGGAAATATTTCATCAAACCTAGAGTTTTTGTACTTATACATTTTTATTTTTTATATGATTTACAGGTGTCGTAGCGGTAAAATAAAAGGTAACTTAACATTTAGTATAAAATAAATTACCGAGTGAGGTCGGGGCATAATGGGATCTATACATATTGCTGACGTGGAGAACATAGGGGTTTTTTTTTTTGTAACTATTATGACTTAGTTTAGAAATAACCTTTGATGCCGAAATTATAGAAAATAAAAACTGCAAATATAATCCATATTAATCACAGTAAAATATGATACAATTATGAATACTTTTGGTAATAAAAATTTAACTAAAATTTCAAAAATAAATTGCAGCGTCGGCAGAGTTGCATAATATTTAATTTATAAACATTTTTAAACAAAAGTGGACTATTCATATAAGTATATAACCATACGAATAACAACTTTACTTAACTTTTATACTTGATTGATTTCGTTTATTCATGACTAATTTTACTGGTTATTATTAGATTAAAATAGTCATGATTAAAAAGTTTACATTATGTATTTGAGTAAAATAAAAAAAATCCTAATTCAGCGTGTTATTATCTTTTTTTGAGAATAAAGTTTGAACTAGTCGAATGGATAAATTATAATGTTGGAAAAACTACTAAATTACCATAGAAGTTTTATAAAATATAAAGTATTAAGAGTCCCGTGTAAAATAAAAGTATCAAAATCAATAAAAATGACTAACATAAATATAAACAGTACAAGCCTATAATTTATTATTAAACTATTTTGTTTTTTGTCCAGATTTAGTTGTTATTGTGGTTTTTCCTAAATTAAAAATTAAAAATATTTTTACATAAAGGTACTACAAACAAAAATTGGTACAATGACGACAGCGACTCCAGTGAATCGATTTCATCAAGCGAAGATAGCGAAGATGAAGTTTATTGGCCTAAACAACCTAATGGACTCAACAATAAACGTAAAGGAAACGCCAAGGTTACGGCTGGAGATAAAGATTTTTCAAGAACCGGAGTGGGAAAACAGGGTTTAAGCGTAGAATGTACCGACGACGGAGCCCTGGTCAACGGCAAATTAGCTCCAGAATATGATGTAAGAAACCAACCTCACTTTGACATGACTGGTAATGGAATGAAGATCAATGGCCAACAGGTTGGGGATACCGGGTCAAGACAAGGCTCAAAAACAGGTTATAAAAAATAACTATAATACTTTAAGGTCTAAACAAGTAAAATATTGTACCAGTTATAATCATCTAGTTATGTTTTTACATGGTGATTTATAATCAAATTTTTTTTATTATAACAAAAAATTACAAAAAATATAAGCGAGACTCATAAAAAAATGTTTATTTTAACAAAAAATCTGACTATGTGAGGTCAGAACAAAAATTAGTAAAATAAATATTGAAATAATAACTGAACTAATTTAAAATACCATAATATTTTTTTTATAAAAACAAAATTTAGAATACATATTAGTATAACATTTTATTGACTGCAATTCTCCTATTTTAATCTAGATAAAAGATATCAAAGGAAAGGTGGGAACAATATTGGACTTCCCAATTCAAATAACATAAACACAAACAATGTTAACTGGAATAACATGAACTCGAGTTCACCAAGGCCTAAACAACACGGCAAAGCAAAATCAAATATCCCTGCGAAATCACCAAAACAAAAAACAACAGTTGCAAACAATCAAGGATGCGGGGCTGGTGGAACCTTAAGTAACTTTGGTAATTTTGGAAATCAAGGTGTGAGCTCAAACATCACGGTAGCAGGGAATTTAATTGGAAATCCAAAAATAAACATTGAAAGAACTGCCGACGGCTTTAAGATCAACGGTAAAATAGTCCCAGGAGTCAATCCATACAACGTTATAGAGATCGATTGGTACCCACAAGGAGGGATCGCAGTGAACGGTGATTACAAAACAGGATTCGAAGATATAATATATAGCGGAAGAACGATTTTGGCGTCAATATCAAATCCAGCTTATAACAACGGTTCTGGGCCAAGTCAAGCACCAGGTAATAAAAAAATATTTCATAAAACGTTGAATTCGTTTTTCCACTTTTAGCTACTTTAAATTTTGAAAAAAAAGTTTTAAGGATAGAACTAAAAATAATACTTGAATATCACTAAAAAATTACAACTTTTCAATGAAAAGTCCATTTTGATATCAAAATTAGTACTAAGGTAACGTGGTCGTAAACTTGGTGTTTTTACAATAATTTACAGAAAATGTTATCGCTTAAGTTCAAACAAAATGTTTTATCACTGATGAAAATAAATTTATTGTTATGCCAAAAAAAGTAATCGAGACCTATACCAAAAATATTTATTTTAACAAAAAATATGACTATGTGAGGTCAACACAAAAATAATTAAAATAAATATTGAAATTAATACTGGACTAATAAAAAATACTATAATGATTGTTTTAAAAACAAACTTTAGAATACATATTAGTATAACATTTTATTGACTGCAATTCTCCTAATTTAATCTAGATAAAAGATATCAAAAGAAAGGTGGAAACAATATTGGACTTGCTAATTCAAATAACATAAACTCAAGCAATGTAAATTTGAATAACATAAACTCGAGTTCACCAATCGAAGATAGCGAAGATGAAGTTTATATGCCTAAACCATACGGCAAAGCAAAATCAAAGATCCCTACGCAATCACCAAAACAAAAACCAACAGTTGCAAACATTCAAGGATACGGGGCTGGTGAAAACTTTGGTAATTTTAGTAATTTTTAAAATCAAAGTGTAAGCTCGAACTTCACTACATATTAGTATTGACTGCAATTCTCCTATTTTAATCTAAATAAAAGATATCGAAAGAAAACTGGGTAATATATAAAGGGCTGCGGGGAAAAAAAAATCAACGTCAATTTGTGTTCATTCTGAGAAAATCATGTTTTTAATTTCAAAACGTAATACATTTTGCTTGTATGCCTAACTTTCGGCGGTCGTTACTCTCGACTAATCTGTTTTTTCCCTGGTTCGACCGCATAAAATATACAATACGTCAATACAAATAATTTTATACCAAAATCTTATTTTTAAAAAAAATTGAAATTTAACGGTAATAATACAGGTTGGCAGTATAATAACAGAAATAATAAAGGTATGCAGTTTAACAACGTTGGTAATAGAGGTCGGCAGATTAATCGTCAGGGTAATGGAGGTGTGCAGTATAAGAACAGTGGTAAAAAAAATGAAAAATTCAATGGAATACCAGGAAGAGGAACCATGAATTTCTAAACATTCACGAAGCAATATATCTACATTAATAAAAAAAAAAACCCATGAATCTTAATTAAAAAGTTTTAAACTGTTTATATTCTCATAAAAAATATGAATGTAAAGAATATAAAAAATACCGTGTTTCATAGTACTATATGTAATCATTTCCAACTGAATAATACTTTTAACATATGATCTGTAATGCATTTATTATTTACAAATATATTTATTATTGTGCATTAAGTATTGAATTTACTTATTAGTATATATAGTATTCGTTAGTATAGCACTTTGGACATAACAGACTTATAAATAAAACAAATTTGCAGCAGCGTTCTGAACATTTAGAAGTCTTTATAGAACAACAACAACCATAATTGCTTAAACATTGAAATATAATCTATTGTGCATGGTAAACACAATTGCATATTCGTCGCAAGTTGGTGTAAAACTTAGTTAACCGGCTTGAGTGTGGATCATACAAAGTAAAATTAACTTCCGGGTCGATCTCGTGTAGAGCATCAGCTATATCCGTAGATAATAGGGTCCAAGGAACGTCCAACCAAATGACTAACCAGGTATAAGAAACCATGCTCGGAGGTTGGCACTGTCTTTTCGAGACACTGGAAATCATTATTTTACTTCATCTGGGACAGCCGCAAATATTCTCCAGACTCAATATAAATGTTAAACAAAATTACGATGGAAATTATGATTGTTTCCCAAAAAAAAAAAATATGTAAAAAAAAATAAGAAATAAAATTCTAGATTATCAAGTTTAAACGTTTCCAAACATTTATCATACCAAAACAAATTAATAGAAGCCAATCGACAAACAGTATTGTATTGAATAACTGTTGTATAACATTCACTAACTAATTTATTGAAAAATGTTTTCCTGATAAACTTTAGCCTAAATAGTCTCTCGACAATGTGTATGTTACGGTCTTAACTAAAGTTTTAGGATAACTCGTGAGTATATAACTAGTAATTATTTTATAACTCAAGTGTTAATTGCAAATACCTAGCAATAATTGCAGTGGGCTCAAGGCATAGTAGGGACAGAGCATATTTCTAATAAAATAATTTATTTCTGAACGCCTTTAACCTTTCAGTCTCTAATATGAAGTCCAGTCGAGGCACTTGATATTATTTTTAAATAAAACAATTGACGTTGGTTTAAAAAAAAAAAAATTGTAGCATCGATGAACAAATTCTTTATTATATTAGTTTTTGCAAAGTATATACTCTGACGGTGCTATCGAGGCATTCGCAAGGTAAACGTTATTTTCATCAAATCAAATATGTTACATTTTTATAATAATAAAAAAAAGATGTAAAAGTTACAAACACGACGCACGTTAAAATTATTCTACAGCTATACTATACAGATATAGGTTTTATCAGTGTTCAAAATATCAGTGTGCCATAAATTCTAATATTGTATGTTAGATATGTGAATATTGTCAACCTTTGAATTATTTCTACCTTTGAATTTTGAGATATCAAGTTATATAAACAGGTGCTTACACTAAAACATTAATTTACCGGCAATGACATAAAAGTATAATGCAAATTGCAAGTATAAAAAATCCAGAACAGTGAGGTTCAGGCACAAATAGGGTTACAGAATATTATAACAACTGAAAGTGATAGCTGATAACATTTACTTTCAAATAAACGCTTTGATGCGAATCCATAATGGTAGAATACAAATATCGATAAAAGCGTTGTGCCTAATAATGTTTTTAAAAATGTAATTTTGTTATTAGGGTAGACAAGTCTATAATAATTATTTTAGCCAATTAGTGTAGTTAAACAAACATTCGGTTTGCTACATTGTAAAAAATATGTAAGTACAAGTTAAGAATTTGAACAGTTCGCATCATTCCCTTGACTCCACTGAACTGGCTTTTTAAATAAATTATTTGATATTGTACATACATCAATCCATCAAACAGATAAACAATTTACAATTTTCCATTAACTATTTGAAATAAACTAATATAACCATAATTAATAGATATGTTCGTTTTAATATAATATCTGTACTCTCATTCCATTTAATGATGAAGAAAAAAAACACTTCTCATTATTTATTATTTTATAATTATAACGGCTGATCGTTGAATGTTGTTGGTTGAATTTTAATTTAGTTGTACTGTAATAGTACATAATATTATAGTATAATTTACATTCAACTATGTGTTATAAAATATAAAGGCACTACTACACAACTAGGTATTCACCAAGGTTGGACAAGTTAAATAAAATTTCATTAAGTCAATAAAGATTTCTCGAAAAAAAAAAAAAATGTTCTATTCAAAGTTATGTCTTATAAAAATGTAGTACCTCTTTTTGGAACACGCTGTGTGTGATATTAAATAACAATGATACATGCCTAATTTATTATAAATTTCATGACTACAATCATTTGCGTCCGAACTTTTAGTGTGTTATACCACAATCTCTTTCACCTTTAATAATTTGTTATTGTATCTGAACTTAGGGTCTCATAAATACAACTTGGCTGCAGCTACATGCTGTTAAAATATTTCAGAACAAAAATTATATTTCTTACTATCGTTTGAAACAAATTAATAAAAACCAGTGTTTTAAGCATGCTCACAAATAACTCGGGCGTTATAACAGACAGTTATATTGTCTTGAAACCAAAACTTAATATGCATTTTTTTCATGCGAACAAACATAAAGCCATTCTCAAATTTTTATTTATTCGACGTAGATGTATTCGTTGAAATCGTTCTTTTAAATACTGAAAGCACTGACTATTTAGTTACAGTTGAACTAAACAGTATATTATAACCGTTAATATGATAAATATTCAAATTATTATTTTGCTTAGCCTAGCAGCATACGTTGCGTAAGTATTTTTTCAGACTATTTATTTTTTAAAAGCTTTTAAACATATTTCATAAAATCTAGAGTTTTCGTGTATTAATTTTGATTTTTTATAAAAACGTTTGCTTTTCAGAGGCGGTATCTTGTTGTCTAGAGGTAACTATATATTATAAGATTTATTATAAAAAAAAATATTTCAATGTGGATGGGGCATAATGGGGTCCAAGCATATTGGTGACATGGATATAATAGTTTTTTTTTTATTAATTATTATGGCTGTGTTTATAAATAACCTTTGATGGGAAATTATAGGTGGCAAAATTATTAAGTATAAGGCATATTTTACACAGTTAAATATATTAGAACTCTCGTAAATAATTAAATTAAAAATTGAAAAAAAAATCGCAGCCTCGTGTTGGCAGAGCTGCCTTGTAATTAAAATTTAATAATATTTGATTTAAATAAGTTTCCAACATATAACGCGTCAGACATAAAATTGACCATTTTAAAACCAATATCTTCTAAGCCTCGCGTTAAATCTTAAAATTATTAAGTTCAACTGTTTTATTTTATTATAATTGACTGATGGTATCTCTGGTATCTACATAGTTTTTATGGTTATATTCTTACGTATACAGATACTACAGCAAAAAGTTGGGATGTTGAAATCAACGGGTCCAGTGAAGCCGGTTCACTGAGCGTAAATGTCGATGATGAATCCGACTCGAAAGGCAAAGACTCTGAAGAAATCTACCGCGACAGCACGAACATTCCAAGACAATCTGGGAACAATTTCGGTAACTTTGGTAATTTTGGAAATCAAGGTGCAAGCTCGAACTCTATACAAGATGGAATCTATGGAAATTTGATTGGGAATCTAAATATAAACTTTGGAAGAACTGCCGACGGCTTTAAGATCAATGGTAGAATAGTTCCAGGAGTCAATCCATACAACGCTATAGAGATCGATTGGTACCCACAAGGAGGGATCGCAGTGAACGGTGATTACAAACCAGGATTCGAAGATATAATATATAGCGGAAGAACGATTTTGGGGCCGATATTAAACCCATTTGATAGTGACGGTACCGGGTCAAGTGAACACTCAACAGCAGGTAATAAAAAAAAAAAAATAAATAAAACATTGAATAAGATAAAATCATGTAATTATAATTTCACATGGCGATTTCCAATAAAATATTTTGGAAATAGTATTTATGTGCCCTCACCGATGAAAATAAATGTATTATTATGCCTATAAAGTATAGCAAGCATGCGAGACTCTTAAAAATATGTTTATTTTAACACAAATCAGACTATGTGAGGTCAGAACAAAAATGAGTCTAAAATTAATACCTATTGGACTATTCAAGAATACTATAATGATAGTTTCGAAGACAATTTTTAGGCCTCCGAATAAATATTGATGTATCATTTCATTTATTACAGTTTTAATATTTTTATCTAGGTGAAAAATCGCATAAGAAAAACGACTACCAAAGTAGATATCAAAACCGTGGAAGGCTATTTAGAGAGCCAACTATACCAACTGATAACGCTACCAAGACGACTTACGACGACTTGATGAATCCTATTGAAAATATCACCTCTTTTAACAAAGGACTCAACAATAAACGTAAAGGAAAAGCCAAGACTACAACTGGAGATGAAGATTTTTCAAGAACCGGAGTGGGAAAACAGGGTTTAAGTGTAGAATGTACCGACGACGGAGCCCTGGTCAACGGCAAATTAGCTCCAGAATATGATGTAAGAAACCAACCTCACTTTGACATGACTGGTGATGGAATGAAGATCAATGGCCAACAGGTTGGGGATACCGGGTCAAGACAAGGCTCAAAAACAGGTTATAAAAAATAACTATAATACTTTAAGGTCTAAACAAGTAAAATATTGTACCAGTTATAATCATCTAGTTATGTTTTTACATGGTGATTTATAATCAATTTTTTTTTATTATAAAAAAAAAATTACAAAAAATATAAGCGAGACTCATAAAAAAATGTTTATTTTAACAAAAACCTGACTATGTGAGGTCAGAACAAAAATTAGTAAAATAAATATTGAAATTATAACTAATTTAAAATACCAAAATATTTTTTTTATAAAAACAAATTTTAGAATACATATTAGTATTACATTTTATTGACTGCAATTCTCTTATTTTAATCTAGATAAAAGATATCAAAAGAAAGGTGGAAACAATATTGGACTTCCCAATTCAAATAACATAAACACAAACAATGTTAACTGGAATAACATGAACTCGAGTTCACCAAGGCCTAAACAACACGGCAAAGCAAAATCAAATATCCCTGCGAAATCACCAAAACAAAAAACAACAGTTGCAAACAATCAAGGATGCGGGGCTGGTGGAACCTTAAGTAACTTTGGTAATTTTGGAAATCAAGGTGAGAGTTGAATTCGTTTTTTAACTTTTAGCTACTTTAAATTTTGAAAAAAAAAGTTTTAAGGATAGAACTAAAAAGAATGCTTGAATACTACTAAAAAATTACAACTGTTCAGTGAAAATTCCATTTTGATATCAAAATTAGTCAGAAAGTAACTTGGTCGTAAACTTGGTATTTTTACAATAATTTACAGAATATGTCATCGTTTAAGTTCAAACGAAATGTTTTATCACTGATGAAAATAAATTTATTGTTATGCCAAAAAAAGTAATCGAGACCCATACCAAAAATGTTTATTTTAACAAAAAATATGACTATGTGAGGTCAACACAAAAATGATTAAAACAAATATATTGAAATTAATACTGGACTAATAAAAAATACTATAATGATTGTTTAAAAAACAAATTTTAGAATACATATTAGTATAACATTTTATTGACTGCAATTCTCCTATTTTAATCTAGATAAAAGATATAAACAGAAAGGTGGAAACAATATTGGACTTACTAATTCAAATAACATAAACTCAAGCAATGTAAACTGGAATAACATAAACTCGAGTTCACCAATCGAAGATAGCGAAGATGAAGTTTATATGCCTAAACTATACGGCAAAGCAAAATCAAAGATCCCTAAGAAATCACCAAAACAAAAAACAACAGGTGCAAACAATCAAGGATGCGGGGCTGGTGGAACCTTAAGTAACTTTGGTAATTTTGGAAATCAAGGTTTGAGCTCAAACATCAATACAAACAATTTGATGCCAAAATCTTATTTTAAAAAAAAATTGAAATTTAACGGTAATAATACAGGTTGGCAGTATAATAACAGAAATAATAAAGATGTGCAGTTCAACAACGTTGGTAATAGAGGTCGGCAGTTTAACAACATTGGTAATAGAGGTACGCAGATTAATAATCAGGGTAATGGAGGTGTGCAGTGTATAAACAGTGGTAATATAGGTAAGTCTGATTTAGTGTCAGGGTCGAATTACTATCATACCTTATATCACATTCTATTGATACGGTGTAATAACGTTGCAAGTGAAAGTTTGGCTCTCACAAATAGCACGAAATTGTCAAATTTTGTCATTTTTGAGCAATAATATAACAATAACTACTTGGCAGAAATTTAAAATTTGATCAAAATTTTCTTTAAAAATTAATAATCTAACAGAATATCTAAAAAAAAATTGGGGTTCACATTTAAATTTCAAAAGTTGATACCGCGCATGCACAAACTACTTAAGGTAAGATTTTGGAATTAAGCCTTAAATGTGCATAAAATAACACCTACTAACACACAAAAGTCAAAATTTAAAAAAAATCAATAACGGCTCGAAAAATTGGCCGTTTTCGAACTTTTAGAACACCCTGTACATAGCTATTGCTAGTATAATATTATAGGATATAGGCACTGTTATTTTGTACATTATGTCATCTAAGTTCCCTAATTAAACATATATATTTTAATCAAGTTGCTACGTTAAGTCAAAAATAACAATTAGAAGCAATGTGATTTAAACTGCATAAATTTCAAGCGTAATATAGAAATCCGATCAGCAGTTTAGAAAATTTAGTGGGTTATACCAATTTTTTTTTACATACTTAAACGGGTTCATCATCAAACATTCTGTGTGTGTGTATTTACAGATTTGTTATTCTGAAACATAAATTGTTTAAACATTATAGGCATTGATTCATACTATTTTAACACAATATTTACAGTGCTGTATGAATTTCATTAGAAATTCACTCTAAAAAAAAAAAGGTTTGTTTAAGAAATAAATTGAATTTAGTGAATCTATGAGCACATCCTATGGGTACTATTATGGCAAAAATAACATATTGTATCAAATTGTTTCAACTACTTTTATTTTTATATGATTTCTAAAAGTAGACTACAGTGGCAGTGAATCATCCGGGTATGACACTTCAGACTCCATGCAATTTGATGGTTATAATACAGGTTGGCAGTATAATAACAGAAATAATAAAGATATGCAGTTTAATAACTTTGGTAATAGAGGTCGGCAGATTAATCGTCAGGGTAATGGAGGTGTGCAGTATAATAGCAGTGGTAATGTAGGTAAGTCTGATTTAGTGTCAGGGTCGAATTTATTACTATCATACCTTTTATCACATTCTATTTATTGAAAACGTTTCAGGATATGCAACTTTTACCCAAGATAATGTAACCGTAGAAATGAATGGTGATGCACTCACGATCAACGGCATAAAAGTCCCAGAAGTTAAAGCGAAGAATTTAAAGCAGGTAAAATGGAGAAAAGGTTCACTCAAGATCAACGGTAAAATAAATGAAAAATTTACTGGAATACCAGGAAAAGGAACCATGAATTTCTAAACATTCACGAAGCATTATAATATCTACAATGATAAAAAATAAAAAATCAATGTATCTTAATGAAAAAGTTTCAAACTGTTTATATTCTCATAAAAAATATAAAAAATACCGTATTTCATAGTACTATATGTAATCATTTTCAACTGAATAATACTTTTAACATATGATCTGTAATGCATTTATTATTTACAAATATATTTATTATTGTGCATTAAGTATTGAATTTACTTATTAGTATATATAGTATTCGTTAGTACAGCACTTTGGGATACATAAGACTTATAAATAAAACAAATTGGCAGCAGCCTTTTGAACATATAGAAGTCTTTATAGAACAGCAACAACCATAATTGCTCAAACATTGAAATATAATCTATTGTGCATGGTGAACACGATTGCATCTTCGTCGCAAGTTGGTGTAAAACTTAGTTAATCGGCTTGAGTGTGGATCATACAAAGTAAAATTAACTTCCGGGTCGATCTCGTGTAGAACATCAGCTATATCTGTAGATAATAGGGTCCAAGGAACGTCCAACCAAATGACTGACCAGGTCTAAGCTCGGAGGTTGGCACTGTCCCTTCGAGAAGCTGGAAAACTTTATTTTACCACGACAGTTACTTAGATGATCCATTCGGAGACTTCATCTGGGACAGCCGCAAATATTCTCCAGACTCAATATAAATGTCCTAACCTCATATATTCTATACTGCGGTCTGAAAATTATAAAAAAAAAAAACAGAACTCAATTATCTTGGATTTGACATTAAAAAAAGTAGAATTGGTTTTTCCTAAAAATAATAGATTTGTGGGTAAAGCTCTAATGACTCTAATGACGCTATGCGCTTCGTATGTAGTTGACAGATAAAATAAAAAAATATATATATAAGAAGTATACTTCTTAAGTATTTGAATTCTACCGCGTTAGTTGATAAGGTAGAGTACTGACAAAACAACATGTGATAGGAGAAGGTGATTATAAAGTAACTATCAGGTTTAGAGCAATATTAAAAGTTAAAATAATTTGTTAAAATTAATTTGTAATCTGTGAGAGACAATATTGTGATCAATAAACATTGAATGTTGTTTCTCATTTTTACAGGTTTGTAAATTATCTTATAAATAAGTTGTAAATAGCCTTATAATATAATAAACTCATTTTTACAGAGAAACGTTTCAGTTTGTTGTTATATTAATCTTGCCCCAGATTAACAATAAATAAATTACATATTTTATATATATATATATATAAATACCCTTTACCACAAAAAGTAATAGCCTTTTCAGTAGTAGTATGTTCATGATTTGGTACCCGGGCATTGTTTGCACGAAATTGCATATTTGCACAATTATGTAAACAAGTACATTTCGAGTATATTTGTTGTATAAAATCCATACTAACATACCGATGTCTTTTGTGAGGCGTGTAAATGTATTTTTTGAAATTTTACAGAAACTGGGAATGGTACACCATTCATATATCTAACTTCCATGCTACCGAATATCAAGATTATGAATCTCTCTTTATTCCTGCTTGTCGTTATTCTTAACCACGGTACCGGATGGGTTGCCAACAGTTGCCCTAGGAAAATTTCTGGTTCGATTATCGGTTCTCCCCCGTAAAATATCCGATGTTTTGTCTGCTGACCGTGTACCGCGTGTCACATCAGTTTCATACTACAGTATATTTATTATGTTAGTTAGGTTTTTTCTAGGGGCTTGTTAAAATTATTTCCAAACTTCGAAAAGTATTATCTATTTTATATAAGCCCGGCGCCACCGCCAAACCTGTCTGTTTGGCTAGTTGGCTAGGTTAGGCCGAAACGACATTCGATAGGGTTTTTAATTGGTAGACCCGAAGACGGCACGGTCCACGGATGGCTAAGCCGGATCTACACTTAAATATCCTTTAAAGTCCCAAAGGAAACAGGTTTACTAAATAAGTGAATCTATAATATATATACACATATATATATTGCACCTCTTCCTGGATTCTAAAATGACTATGTGTTATAAGTTTAAACACAAAACAGAAAACAATTATAAACATTTGTAGGTTGGTTAGCTAGACCGAATCAGGTTGAATCTTTTCCTAAGCATACTCTGGGTTTTTAGTCTCTACTGGCGTGTGGCCAAGCAACGACCGGTTAAGTGTAAAACTCGAATAGCCAATAAAATATCCTCAACTGCTTTGACGTTAATATATAAAAAACAGGGAGGAAAAACAAACAGGAAGTAAATAGTGTGAAGTTTAGGTTTTTTTTAAATAGCAATAAAAATAGAACACTTTTGCGTAGGTAACTAAATGACTGACGGCTTGCCACAGCCTGTACCCGGAAATATTTTACTGATTTCAACAGGTAATGAAAATATTTTCATCATACTATTAATAACGATATATGGGTAGATCAACCCTAATCGTATCCACCCTTAGACTACAAATTTATTTTTAAGCACAATTGTCATTAGGTACAATGTTTTTATCGATATTTGTATTTTTGTCTGTTAACACTGTACCTCCCTTACTTTCTCACTTATTACTGCTCATTCTCTTACATATAGTACTTTATTACTGTGCTAATTTATACTGTGATTGGTTTGACCCTACTATCCACGGACTGGCATTGAAGTATTTATTTAATAGAGATTTTATCACTTTCAGTAATAATAATTTCTGTAAGCCCGTGACCTCCCCACTCCCACTATGCCCCGACCTAACTGTACTGGCTTTTTATGGCTTTTATTTTCTAACGTCTACAGATTTCTTTATTCAGAGGCCCAAAATTTTGAATTTCAAATTGATAATGTACTAGGTTTTATTTTATACTCTGAATTATCGTCGTATGAATTGTACTAGTATATTATAAAAAACGGTAAAGTGTGTAAACAACACACGGTTAGTAATGTTTTTTTATTGCGTCTATTCACCTTAAATTCGTATAGGTATAAAAAAAACGTATCAGTCATAATAACCACTCCATATTATTGCACATAGAAAAATTCAATACAAATGACTCCTAGCTGACATTGTCCTTGTAGTCGTTTATGCCTTTAATCGATGAAAAATACTTAAATATACAAAAATGGTTACCATTATCTTTTAACTCAAAACTTTACCGATCCGGTTCAACGGTAATATTTGTTTTTTAACGTGCCTCTATATGAAATGTAGGTACGCTTAAATAATTTTTCTTTTAAAGAAAGTTCGATATTATTTTAAACGCAATGATATACAAGGTGATCCAACTAACATAAGACACTAATTTTCTCTGAAAATATGAACATTTTGACAATTTTTTTTCCCTTAACTTTTAGGCGCATATTTTAATGTAATATAACTTTTGCTTTGAAATCAAATTTTAGAGGTACAAAATAATTAAAACTTAACACTTCAATAACATAAAAATTATCATCATGAAATTAGAGTAGACCTTGCATAGTAGATTATGGCCGTTTCGTGAACTGTTTTGGCGTTTAAGTCTCAACACTTATTTATGAACATTTCAAACTTATAAAAATAAAGAGAGCACAGTGGGGTATGGGCAAAGTGGAGATGAGGCGGTCACGGCACTATAGAAATTATTATAACTCAAAGTAATGAAATAATTTTTAAACAAACGCTTCGATGCCAATCTGTGGACAATAGGTTCAAACCAGTTCAGTCTAAACCAAGCACAGTATACACGTGGTTTATATTAAAAAAAAAGTTTGAATACAGGTTTTTGAGAAAATTGTATATGTTAGAGCCCCATATTAGATCTACCTTTCAAACTTCTATCCCTAAAACTTTGGTTGAAAAAGTGAAATATAGAAAAAAAATTCTTGTCCTACTAGGGGAAAGGGTTTAAGATATTTTGTTGCTTTGTCAATGTTTATCGGTAGTACTATGTTTAAACATACATATGTCAAAATTACAAAATGAATAGTCATTCTCGACAAATTTATTTTTTTTGTTTCGTAATAACCCTTCACATATGATATTAAGTTGAAACTTAATCACGAGAGTCGAATATTTAGTTTTTTGCACGATATAATATTGTTTAAAATTAACTATTTGCTTTATTTTTAGTTATAACATATTTTTACATTACAGCCTTTTACACATGGAAAAGGAAAGTATGGTCTTTATATTTATACGATTTTTTATCATTTTACACATATATTACCTTTAACTCTATAAACATTATGTTTTGGGAATTAGGGTAATTTTTTTTTTTACCTGTCGTGCCTTGTCGGGCAACATTTCACTAACCAATGATTAATTAAGTCTCTCCTTAAATAGATTAAAAAAAAAAATATATATCCGCATCTTTTTGCCATTTTATTTTAAGGCAACAAATTTAATGTCAAGTTCCAGACCCCCCCCCCCCCAATAAAAAAGTCATCCTATCAAAGTAGTGATATCTACATTGTGGCCAAGTATTTTATTTCTTTAGTTCATAATCTCACTTCACTCTTACTTTTATGAGCAACACTGCTCTTTTATTTGTATTGCTTAATACTTGACCAGTATCCAAATGAAAATTAACCTTTCTGAATGAGGCTAAAACCGACTTGGCCGCAATGTAGATTTCACTACTATGATTGGCTTACTTTTTTTTGGGAGGGAAATTTAAACCTTTTTTCATTTCTTCTGTGTTATCTCAGTAAGTAAATTTGATAATGATGTTTACGCTTCATTCACAGCGGCAATAATTTTGAGAAAATTGCAACTTTCAGATTTTCTCATTCAGTTACACTGTAGGACCTATCTTTGTGCCAAATTTAACGTTTCTACCTTTATAGGAAGTGTTTAATAATTTTGGTAATGAGTGAGTGAGTGAGTCACTAACAAAAATAATAACTTTGAAATTCTCCCTTCTTGAAAAGGCTTACTATTAAGGGCTCATTTTTTTTTACAGTATCCAAAGCTACTCGAGCTTAATCTGTGTTTAAAATTTCAAAATCTAACTTAAGAGGAAACTTTGGGTGAATTAATTCGCGTAAAAATACACTGGCATGTTGAATGTGTGGAAGTTGAATTTTTTTTCCTGCTATAGTTTTCCAACTATGTCTCTATCATAACAAGTGCTGTATTTACTATGTAGGAAGTAGGAAAACCGACTTACTACTTCCGGCCAAGTAAATTAAATTTCGATTTTTTCATGACTGGTTTGATATGTCGACTGATTTTATTTGTTAACAACGATGTATAATAAATATATTACATTATGTTATTTACTTAGCTCCTAAATTATATCACAAATTTTAAGGCTTATGTTAAAAAACTTCTTTTTTTTTTTTTACTTAACGACCATTTACACTGAGTTAACGAAGAGTTTTTTTTTGGGTCGAAACTACTAGAAATCTTTGCGTTATTATGATTGAAATATTTGCCTATACACGTGTCCCTAATTATCCATAATTTATCAAATTACTAAAGATGGGTATATGATTTAATATTATATACAGCCGAGATTCGTATCATCCGTTGTTCTACTTTGATCCACAAAAAAAACTTCAAATAGAATTACATAATTAAAAAGTAAACGTCCTATTGAAGTTACACTGATATAGGCTTAGGTATCGATATTTTTTTCCTACATATGTTATATGGTGTTTGTTAGACCTATTTTTAGGCTAATTTTCAGTTCTTTAATCTTAAATTTGCGCCAAACAAAATTTTTAAAACTTTTATCTTTTCTCCCGGTGGGTTGTCGAAAATGCTAAGGTTGTAATAAATCGAAAATATTTTCAAAAATCATTCAATTTCGGCACTTGTGCAAATACATTTTTTTTCCGTCGATAAATATTCATAAATTCAAGCAGAAAAATGCGTCGATCCAACGACAACAACAATATATAAAATTGTCAATGTTCGAATTTCACATTTTTTTTTCTGTGCACATCTTAGCGTTAAATTGTTACGTTGAAAATTTGAAGGGCATACCAAATTGTCAAAACTTGAAAATGTCATCGAATCGGATGTACGATTTACGCACATGGATATTTTTTAAATTACTGTGCTTTTAATAGTCCGTAAAACAAATAGTAACCTAACCTCATGTATGACTACCGACGGATATTCACAAAGGAAAAAGCCATTACAGTTGGGTTTTGGACTTAAGTTGACCAAACTGACTAAATATGATAAAATCACTTTTAAAACAATTAAAACTAAAAATCTATCACTGCTACTTGAGCACTTAAAAATTGCTGAGACCACACTAAATAGTAACCGTAAACATAAGAAAACAAGATTTGATTTTTAGTAACGATAAAATATTTTAATTGGTTTTGTATTTTTTCGATTTATAATATATAGTGATATTGTTTGTTTAAGTAACCCAATAATTACAGATGTTGCACTTAAAAACGATTGATAACTTGCTTAACAACGGACAAATGTAAAATTGCCAAATTGATAAGAAACTATAATCATTACTTTAACGTAGACCCAAACGATTATTTTTTCTTTATAAAGTTTACTGATTTCTTTAAAAGTTTTATTTTATTTTGCTTATACAGGGACTTTTCAAATTAAAAAAAGTGACGGATTATACCTAAATATTATTATAATATTGTTTTTCACAAACAACTGCTGTTGAAATATTCCGTTTGTCGATCAATTATTTGAATATATGTTTATGGTTTATATTATTATTGTTATTATCATTTATACAGTATTTATTTAGTACCAAACAGGATAATTCAAACATAAGTTTTATACGGCTATCTAATATTCTTTACCGGTTAGTATCAACATTTTATCTAAATACAATTTAATTATTTTAATATACGTTTGAAGTGAAAATGAGAAATCGAAAATCCGGATTTAAAAAAATTATTTTAGGCACTTTAAATATCTTAAAATTATTTAATAACGTTACAGTATAAAACTGTAAGTAAAATATTCTGGTGATTGGTGAAAATTATATAAAAAAAACCCATAACTTTGACAACTATTAATTGATATCGGACTCTTAATTTCGTTACAACAAAGCCGAAATCCAAAAAGCAATTTATCTTTTTATTGTTGTGTTTTATTTTTACAATTTTATCGATTATATTTAACTTAAGTATACATCTATATATATATTGTAATATTTAATACTTGTATGATTTGTAAGTGGCTTAAAAAGCTTTTATTTTTGTGAAAATATAGATTTTTGAATTTCCATCACTATGGTTGATATATTAATATTTGGTCGTTATACACGACTATAATAATGTGCTTAGCGACGGACAAAAGCAAAATCGCTAAGTCGATAAATAAACAATAATCATTACCTACGATTTTTACTTTTGCATCAACTCGAGCAATTATTTTCTTCCTGATGGAACTCAATTATTTCTTTAGCAATTTGTTTCGTATTGTTTGTTTTTTGTGGCTTCTTAAATATAACAGTAATTGAAACTCGAAAGGATTACCGATTGTGTTTTCTGAGATGGAGAAATTTTGAAAACGTGCGGCGACTATTGAAAAATCATTTGTCGACCAATCCAATACAAGTTTGATTACATTTATGTTATTTAAACAGTATTTATTATTTAGTAGAAATTAGAAAATATTCAAGCAAGTTGTATACTTTCTTATATTCTTTTAATATTATTCCATAGTTTCAACAGTAATCTTACAAAAATTAAAAATACTTTCTACCTTTAAACTATTTATTAGGTTACGGCAATATACATATTATATTCAAACGTTTTATGAAGTTTGGTGGGAAATCAATTCAAAAGTAATTAAGTATATACACATACAAAACATCGTAATGATTTTTATATTTTAAAAATTACATTAAATCAAGAACGATCAGCTAATTGACGATTTTCGACGGAGATAAACCCAACACGGCGACAAATTGCAATAGACAGACAACCGACCCTAATCTTAACCGGTCTAATTTTTATAAATACTATTTTAGGCACATTATTATGTAAATAAAATGCACTTATACGCAGTGAAGTTTCAATAATAATTCACCCAAGTATAAAATACATTTTTCAATAATATTGTAAAAATATTTTAAATATACTTTGCTCGTAAACGGTTAAGTGATTTGTCGCTACTTGCCAACACTTAAGTGCACAACAAGTTATAATAAAAATAGGTAATGTTTTGTTAAGTGTAATTTGTAATTATTTTGTTGTAATTTGTATAGTTATACAAAGTATGAAGTTATAAAAAGAATATTTTTAAACAAAAGTTTTATTTTACAAAAAAAAAAAACACAATTTTTTACACAAGGTTAAATTTATAAAATAATTAAACAACAATAAATAGTTTTAGGAAATACAAAAAACAATGATATTTGGTCGTTTTTTTTTTGGGGGGGGGGTTTTCAACTTCGGCATCACTTAACAAGCGTGATTTATCGCTACTAGCCATCGTTTTAGCGCAGAACAAGTCATAATAAAGAATAGATAAAATGTAATTTGTAATAATTTTGTAAAGTGTAAAGTGAATATTTTTAATCAAAAGATATATTTTACAAAAAAAGATACCTACACAATTTTATACATAAGGTTAAATTAAAAAAATAATTATACAACAAAAAATAAACAATAATTATACAACAATAAATATTTTTGGAATTAACTTTGTATTATTCTAGTGTAATTTGTTATAGTTATACAAAGAATGAGATTCTAAAAAGAATATTTTTAAGCAAAAGATATATTTTACAAAAAAAGATACATACACAAGGTTAAATTTATAAAAAAATTAAACAACAAAAAATAGTTTTGGGATTCACATTGTATTATTCTATTGTTCACAAGTTGTAGGATTAACAACAATATAGGATTGTTTAACTACACAAACTATTTTATAATGACTTAACCATCGAATTTCTATTGCTTCGAGTATTTTTAATATTGGATCATTTAAAACTATTTGAACTTTATGAAGCAGTTCTTCTCGTTTAGGAGACTGTTGAAACAGTTTATAAAAATCACATTATGAAACACACGTTTAATTTTGGCAAATTTGTTGAGCATATTAGTCAGTTTTTTCAGAAACAAATCTACGATCTCCGCCTTTATTTCCAGACATATTTGATGTCCCATCGAAATCACAAGCGATAATGTTATCGTAGGACAAATTATGCATAATTAGCTCATTGCTTATTGCGTCTAAAACTGCTTGAGCTTCGGTATTAGAAAAAAAAACAACAATATTAAGAAATCTCTCAATTGGTCAATTATCTTTTACAAAACGAACTACATAGATAATTCAGATTTATTCTTTATATTTGTACTTTCATCGGCTAGTAAAGAAAATTGTTTACTGTAAATTTATTCGTCTAACTTAGCATATAAAAGTTCAGAAGCGCAACATTCAAAGTTCACTAGCTGTAGGTTTACTCGTGTAACATGAGCAAATGTTGACAAATTTTACGTATTATATTATGTAAATTTGTTAATAAATTATATATATATATATATATATATATATATATATATATGCAACATAAAGTCGCACTAAAAGCTGGTAGTACTTGGCCAGGTATGTTAAAAGACATACCGTCCTATGCGCGCTTATTACAAGTAGCTTGATTTCTCTTTTTGCCAATAAAAAACAAGCGTTGTACACATCCAGTCATTTGTGTTGAAAAACATAAAACCGTTGTAAACACGCAGCACGTAACATTGTGTCCGTAGACGATTAACGGTGGTAGGAACATCTTAAATAAAATGAACAAAAATGTTTTCAAAATTGAAATTAACAAAAAAAGAAGAGTAGGAATCAAACTTGTCCGACAGAACTAATAGCCCATATACATATATATATATATATATATATAATATACGTACGGGGTTTTTTGCTTTGTCGTGATTTGTTTCCTGCGAGGAAAATTGAACCGATATTAATTGATTCGTGTTGTATGTACTTTTAGCTCCCGTAGAAAAGATAGTAAGCCTCTAATAAACAAAATAAAAATTGAAATCCGTCCAATAGATAAGTCGGAAATGTACATTTCATCGATAAGTGGGGTTTTTCAACCAAAAAGTCACCTTCTGAAGTGTTTAACGTACCTATTCCGGGTATAATAACATTTTTATAAACAGAAAAATTACAATAATACATACATGAGTAACAAAATATATAAAAATTTAACAAAATTTGTGCCTATATACCGACATTTTTATAAAAAGAAAGTATACACACACGTCCCTCCACAGTTATATACGCCCCTCTCCTCTAAGGTGGGTAGGTGAGTAGGTACATACCTATATCAAGTTCCATCAGCGCATATACTGATTCTCACTCCGCTTCGTCTATATCATCTTCACTATCGGAGTCGATAGTGGCGGTCCGTTTGCACAGGTAACCGTTTAATGTTTCATCATAAGCTGGGTCAATGTTTTCTTGCTTGATATTCAAGACTTGATATTCCATGGAACGGAGCTGGTCGTTTTCTACCTTGGTAGTCAGAGGGTTATCTGTTTCCGCTTTGTCTGAATCAGATTTCATCAGACGTTTTTGGATAAGTTCCTCCGTAGTTCAGTGGAAGTACACTAGGATCTATGTAAGTTTTCAGTTCTTCGACCGATTTGTGAATAAACACCTATAAAACATATTATTTCATTGAAATGCATCCTAATAACTTTTAAAACTCAAATAATTTACACTTTCGGAAATTTTCTTTTTTAGATCACTAACAACCATATTTAATACTGGCTGTACGAAACTGTTTGTATTAACTACGTGAATTGAATGTACCCGAGATGGAAATCCTGCCTAAAATGTTATAACATACTAATTTATAAACTGATCCAAAAAAATGTATGGAACTGGGCAAGTACCCAGAGATTTTACAAAGTGCATAATTGTACCAATTCCAAAGAAAATAACGGCAAAAACACGTGAATAACATAGAACGCTAAGTTAAATATCGCATTGCGACAAAAATCCTTACCCGTATTGTGTTAAAAAGAATGGAACATATTGAGTACATATATTTGGGAAGTAAGATTGCCGTAGTACTAGGGAGATCATAAGAAGAATAAACCAGACTAAATGTATATACATTTTTAGAGGGTGTTTTAAATTTTGTAAGAGAAGCGGTGAACTTAAAAGTGTGCTAATACAGCACTGATAAAATCACTTATGATTACCTATCACTTAATACTTTATTGGTATTTAAATATCGTATTCGATTACCACAGTGGCCATTATAACATTATTCTAATCTAGATCACAACGCAGAATTACTAAATATAATTATAAAATTCCGTTAATGCACACCTCTAAATTTTACATATATGTAAATATATATATCCTCCAGGTTTAATGCTAGGGGTTTTTATTCTAGAAGTAGTCAACATTCTCTAAAAACCTATCAAAATGGCCATGTTTTCAAAAAAAAATTTACAGGTGTAACGTTGTCTTTAGATTCATTAATCATAATATTTTGTAAGCCCCCCTGTAGTTTCCTTAGTGTGTAAAATAATACTTAGAGCTCGAATCAAAAATGTACTTACATGATAACTTGCAACGACTTTCTTAATACTCTGTAACATGGCAGCTACGTGATTCATTGTCAAATTTTTATCATCCAAAATGGCAATATTTTTTTTACACATGTCTAACTTACCGATTCTGAGATCGAGTGTCATAAAACTTAATTTAACAATATCATTAAATACATATTTACAATCGGCATATCCATCCCTTACACAATACAGGCTTACTCTGTAGCCTTCGTGTGTTGGTTTTGGAAATGGAAAGATACATCTGAAAAACAATTTACCTATTAGTTAACGTTTATTAATCAAATATTAGTAAATTACTCATAACACCTAAGGACGTTTTATTTAAAATTTATAGATCGTTCTTAAAACAAAGCATTTTTCAGACGAGTATGCAATCACGAAAGAGCATTTTCATGTTTCGTTGAAGTACCGAATAATTTTTTTAAAAAACTAAACATCCTCATCCCCATCACAACCCCCATTCCCATTCCCACCCCCAGCCCCATTTTGGACAAGTTTTTGGTAACAATATTTTCGGTTATGTGCCAGAGCTAAGACATGAAAATGTCAAAAACTAAAAACATTATAAAAGTCAATGATTTATCCTATTCCGTATGTGAAGAATCGCCGTTTTGTTTATTAAAAACGACAAACATTACCATTTAAATTGACCGAAATATATATATAATACATACATTTAGATACTAACGATTGTTCCATTGATGGAGTTAACTCTGGATTAGTGGGATCCCAATTGAAGAAATACTCGAGTACTAAACGTTTTATAGTGTAGTGTTGGTCCAGTGCTGTTTTGGTTTTCTCCAAACTATTCTTGCACATCAACAAAATATTTTTGATTCGATATTCATCCACGTTTTTTTCACCGTCTAAACAATATTATATTATTATTATTCGATAACTTTGTAATAAGAATGCTATATCGTTACGAGATTAAGATATGTTAAAATGCAAAAAAAAAACATGATTTTACCCTTAACTTGGCGATGTACCTATATAAAGATACCCAAAATTGAAATAAATATTCCAGTGTAAACATACATGGAATATTTTTTTGGAGAGACCATTACGGTTATTGATATCATGGATTACATTTGTAATATCGTTTCTAAAAACATGTTATCAACTATCATTTCAATTTTTTTTTTTTTGGACTGACTTTTAGCATATTTTATTTACATTTTAAAACTTAAATATATTAAATTCAGCTCTTAGAATCAGATCACATACGTCTAAATATTAAATTAATATTAAAATAAAGCCAATCACTTATTTGGTTTTTTATGTATAAAATGTCATGTATCCTAAAAGATACTATGCTTCGTACACCAGAATTATTGATTGTATCCAAAAATTTAAGATGTCCTAATAGTCAAATACTTAAAGTTTTATAAAAATAATAAATAATTAGATATATTTTAATTTTTTTTGTACTAATAGATATTTATTTTTTTATTACAGTAAATAAAATATCCATTTTTTAAATTCGGGTTCATTTTTATCTTATTTTATTTTTAAGAAATTTCCTAAAAACAATTGTTCTTGATTAATACAAAATACAAACAAACGTATACATACAGTTAAAGAATAATACCTACTCTACGTAAACTTATTATAAAATACTATTTTAAATATTTTTATTGTTTTTTTATTCTATTAGTTCTAATAGATAGTGTATTTTAAATGATACGATTATTGAATACGTCAAATACACGCTTTAATAAAAAAAATTCTAGGGGTCTTAGTTAGTAGAAAAACCATGGTTTGGATTTTTTTTTTAAATTCTGCCAAGTATAGGGATAAAGTTTAAAAAAAATTCAATTTTATCGTCCGGGTTAGGAAGGTGAGGTTGTTTTCGCTTCCATTCCTTTAGAATTTCTACGCCGAGGTCTATTCTTGTCTCGGTCGTGCCCAACTCACTGTACATTTCATTGATCGCGTCCAGAGTTGGTAACATCAACGCTTTAGATTCCATTTCTATCGAAGCGATAATATGATAATATTACACGTGATCCTTAAGTGTAATAATAATTATTGGTTAGCCTACAATGCCAATAATAAAATAACGTTCAGTGCATATTAACAACTAGTTTTAAGCGGTTTTATGCAATAAGCGAACAACACACAAGGTTGTTATATATATATATTTTTTTTTGGTTTTTAAAAGAATTATCGCGATTATATCCTTTGTTGAATTGTGTACTTACACATACACCTCGTCGAAAAAGTTACAGTCATGAAATATTAATTTTGTTCTCATTTATATTATATGAATGGTGTACTAATGCATAACGTTGTACGTTTTTTTTA